>NW_007729168.1:234244-245418 GCF_000696425.1 Galeopterus variegatus
TTTTTTTTTTTTTTTTTTTTTTTTTTAAAGATGACCAGTAAGGGGATCTTAACCCTTGATTTGGTGTTGTCAGCACCACGCTCAGCCAGCGAGCGAACCGGCCATCCCTATATGGGATCCGAACCCGGGGCCTTGGTGCTATCAGCACCGCACTCTCCCAAGTGAGCCACCGGGCCGGCCCGGCCCTTTGACAGTCTTAAGGACAACTTCAAGGGTTTTGGTCCAAACTTTCACAAGAGTGAAAGAAAAGGGGCTGAAGAGTTAGCTAAGTTGGTTAGAGTGCAGCCTTGTAACACCAAGATCAAGGGGAAAGGGTTAGGTTCCCTGTACCGGCCAGCTGCCAAAAAATAAAAGAGTGAAAGAAGAATCAAAACAAAGAAAAAAAGGAAAAAAATTGAACAGAAGAAAAAATGAAATACTACAAGAGTGGAATTGATTTTTACTGAGAGAGAGAAGATGGAGCTGCAGATGTGGGGTTAGGTGGGAATCAGGAACTCAGTTTAGGTGTGTGACATTTGATGTTTCAGAGACACAACCTGGTGGAGATGTCAAGAAGGCAGCCAGATAAGCAAATCTGGAGCTGAGGAAAGAGGTCCAGAGACAGGAGATATCGATCTTGGATTCACCAGCATATGGATGGTTTTTGAAGGTATGGTATATAAAGGTATACTTGGATAGGGAGTGTAAATAGAGATAATAACAGGTCTGAGAACTGACCTCAGAGGATTCCCGATGTATAAGGTCAGAGAAATGAGGAGTCAGTTAAGAAGACTGAGAAGAAGCCGGTGATATAGGGAGAGAATGAGAAGTCAGTAGAGACCCAGGAGTGAACAATTGTGTCAAATACTGTAAGTTGAAGCTTGAGATTTGACTGTTGATTTGGCCTTGGAGGCTATTGATGACCTTGACAAAGGCATTTTAGGGGAGTGGTGGAGAAGAAAGCCTGATTGGAAGGGTTCAAGGGAGAATGGGAGGAGAGGATTGGAGACAGTGAGGGCAGGTGGCTTTTTGTTTTTGTTTGTATTTTCTGAAAAGGGACCAGAAATTTGGGGCAGTAGCTGGAGGGGCATGTGAGGTCAAGGAAGGGATTTTGTTTTAAGACGTGAATTTTTTTTTTTTTTTTTTTTAAAGATGACCGGTAAGGGGATCTTAACCCTTGACTTGGTGTTGTCAGCACCATGCTCACCCAGTGAGCGAACTGGCCATCCCTATATGGGATCCGAACCCGTGGCCCTGGTGCTATCAGCACCGCACTCTCCCGAGTGAGCCACAGGCCGGCCCAAGATGGGAATTATTATAGTTTATCAGTTCCTGGTAGGAGTGGTATAAATGATAACTTAGAAGAGGTAACAATTGCTGGAAGAAATGGGTTCCAGCGTACAGGTGGAGGGGTCTGATCTTTGACCTGAACAGGACATTCCATTCATAGTAAAAGGATGAGGACAGTATTCATGCAGGTAGTTCAAAGATGTGGTGATGGGGTAGTGTGTTTACTTTTTTCTCCTATCTTACAGGTGAGTGAGTGTTCCACTCCAGATCATTAGCAGAGACTCACGATAAGGCAGAAGGAATTGGAGGTTTGAGAAGAGAAGTTGAGAAATCACTCCCCAGAATAGTGGGCAGTGAGTGGTCCAGGGGACTTCGCAGTTGCCAGACCAAGGCCCACCCAGTGAGGCTGGTAGGTACAGGTTTAAGTTTTAACCGTTCAGAAAGGTCATGTGTTTCTCTCCAACCTTTCTAGCTGCCTGGCTGTAGTAATGGTATAGACAAAAAGTTGAATTGTTTCATCAGGCAATGTCTGGACTCCACCAATTAAATCAGAATCTCTGTGGCTTGGGCCCAGCCGTGGATACATCCAAAGTGACTGTCATGTGCAGTCAGAGTTGAGAACCATGGATTAAAGCAAGACAGTAAAGAGAAGGAGCACCAAAGAGCCTGAGATCCAGGAAATCGAGCTGTGAAAAATTCAGTGAATATTTAATGACCTAAATGTGAGCTGTAAATTCAGCTGGTATCGTAATTCAGAGAACAGGAGCCGAGGAGGAGGAACTAACACTGACTGAGTACCTGCTATGGGTTAAGAATTGTGCTAAGCACGTTATATGCTTAATCTCGAAACAACCCTTGGAAATAAGAATTTTAAGCTCTACTTTAGTGAATAAGTTGAGATTCAGGAAGGCGGAGTGAGTTGCCCATAGCTCCACAGCTAATAAGTAGTAAAGTCACAGTTTGAATCCAGAACCAATTTACTTTTAAGATTTTGTGAAAGATGGGCTAGCCGGTTAGCTCACTTGGGAGAGCATGGTGATGATAACATAAAGGTCGAGCATTGGGATCCCCAATTAGCCAGTCGCCAAAAAAAAAAAAAAAAAATGTTGAGCCGTGTGTTAAAGGATGAGTAGGGTTTTGATTTTGGAATGTGGCAGGGGTTCCCAGTGGGAGAAAAAAAGCCATGGAGGCAAGAAGGAACATGCTGCATCCAAGAAATATTCAGGGAGAAGGACTCTTCCTGTGGCCAGATGGGTTGAAGTAAACGAAGGAACAAATGATCCAACCAACCAACTAACAAATAAATGAATTGAGAGAGTGTCTGTCCTCAGTGGCCAGACAGCTGCACTGCTGACAATGTACTTGGGGCCCGAGGAAGCTGCACTGCAGAATGCTAAGTGAATGTTCCCTGCATTGTTTGTACAGTTCATTACTTTTAAAAAAGGATAGCTCTTGGGCTCCATTGAGATAAAAGATGGTCTCTGAGTATAAGCTCATTATCATCTGTCACCATGGCTTGGGAGCTTTATGTGTCCACGGAATCTCAGAATCTATATTTCTCCAGCTTTAATCTCAGGGTCGATATCCCAACACAACACTGTTCATAATAAATAGCTAGTATTAAATGATAAAGCAGGCTACTCTGTTTTATTTTATTTGGCTTTCAAGCCAATCAATTTTATAGCTGACTGTCTGAGTGCTGAAAAAAAATTCAGAGACAGCTAAGAATCATGAAAAACTAGAACACACTGACAAAATGAATCTTTATCTCCCCTTCTTCCCCCACAGAATGAGGCCCTAGGTAGATTGTTGATTATTCATCTAATAAGGCAGCTGCTCACAGAAATGGTCCCTTTGATTGGTTTGCAGAGTAACTCTATTTTATGCCCCTTTAGCCAGTGGATACAGCTTCTCATGTGCACCAGTGTGATGTGCTCAGTGATAATAACATTGGTTTGCTTACCTTCTCACAGAAATTTTTTTTTTTACCTTGATAATATGGGAAATCATAATTCCTGAAACGGTAGCACAAAAATTTGAGCATATGGAAAGTCAACTAGCCTCTCTCCTCAAAAGTACTGCTGATTAGAAAGCTGCATCTCCCCTCTCTCTGCTTCGTTATTCCTTTTGGAAATAAATGTGGTTCAAATAAGGTGGAAAGTATCTTGCCTAGTCTTGGGTGGAAAGCATTCACTTTTGAGTTTTTATGTTATAAGAAAAAAGGTACAAATGATCCAATCAAAAAGTATGCAATAAATTCAGCATGAAATGCAACTTCTAAGTATAATTTTTATGCTTGTCTGAGTTTCAATTTCTGCCAAAGAAAGTCTTTTTAATTCCAGTCATTCATTGATGTAGCATGCGCTATTCAATCATTCACTGAGCAAAGCTTTACAGAGTACCTACCATGGGACAGACAGAGTGCTGGGTACTAAGAAAGATACCAAGAGAAATAAAATGGACCGTGAGCTCAAGAATAGCAAATGCTAGTGACTAAGGCTCTACCAGTAGACATTCATGGATCAAGAAAGGGGCTAGATACTCACTGATTGCCCACACTGTCCAAAATGCATGACCAAGCCCCTCACCAGATCTGTAGCTATCAAAAAGTGCCATCTGAATTGCCTATGTATAAACTTGAAGGGTATGGTATAAAATTCATTACTGCTGTGTGATCAACTAAAATTTTCCTAAGAACCAACGACTGCAAGTGTATTTGCATGTGATGTGCACTTTTTGTCTTTTTTAAAGATGACCGGTAAGGGGATCTTAACCCTTGACTTGGTGTTGTCAGCACCACGCTCTCCCAAGTGAGTCATGGGCCAGCCGTGATGTGCACTTCTTATGTAGACTATATAAGTGAGTTACAGACTGCTATGAGTTGATTGAATTGTGTCCCCCAAAATCTATACATTAGAAGTTTAATTCCCATTGTAATGGTTGAGGGTGGGAATTCTATTATGGTAATTAAAAGGTGGGGCCTTGAAGAGGCGATTAGATTGTAGGACCATTCTGTAGTAAATGGATTAATATTAAAATCCATTTGATTATCTTATAGAAGTCTCTAGACAAGAGGAGTTATGGGGTGGCTGGAAGTGCTATGACAGGTGTCACCTGGAATGCTAAGAGTTTCACTGTCATCACATGGAGGACATTCCCACAGAGTTAAACGCAGGCTCTAGCGCCATGAAGGAGACAGCTCCTTGGCTTCCAGGACACATTCTCCTGGTTGCCCCTTCCAAGTCCCTTTTACTAGTTTTTCTCCTCTCCCTGACTTCAAAATGCTGGAGGGCTCCACCACTGGTCCAGTTCTCTTTGCTATCTACCCTCACTTGCTTTGTGATCTCCTCCAGCTATACGACTCTAAATACCACCTATATGCTGGTGACTTCCAAATTTATGCCGACAGCCCAGACCCCTCCCTCTCAAACTCCAAATTTGTATAGAAAATTCCCCTTGGATGTCAATTATACATTCCCTCTGACCCCAAACCTGCTCTACTTACAGCCCTCCCCATCTCAATTGATGGTAACACAATTGTTCAGGTTACTTAGGCCAAAAATCTTAGAGTCCTTCACTTCTCTTTTTCTCATACCCACATCCAAGATGTCAACAAATTGCCTTGCCTCTTTTCAACATTAAAGCAGAATCTGGCCACTCATTGCCACCTCCCATGCTATTTCCTGGTCTGAGCAACCTTCATCTCTTGCTTGGATTCCTACACACCCTCTGACTGGTCTCCCAGCTTCTACTCTTTCCCTCCTACAGTCTATTCTCCAAACTGCAGCCAGAGTGGTCCTTTTAAAATTGACGTCAAGTCACGTTACTCCTCTGCTTTAAGCCTTGCAGTGTCTTCCCATCTTACTAGAGTGATGTCCACGACCTTCACGATCTATCCCTGTCACCTCTCTACCTCTTCTTCTACTCTCTCCCTCACTCACACCACTCGAGTTACATTATCCTCTTGCTTGTCCTTGAACTTGTCAGGGATGCTCCTACCTCAGGGCCTTTGCACTACTGTGCATATTTAATATATACATTTTGATGAGTCTGGACATATGCATACACACATAATACCATCAACACAAAGTACTAAACATATTCGTGATCTCCAAATATTTCCTTGTGTTCTTGTGTGTGTGTGTGGTAAGAACACAACATGACTGGCATTCTTTGGACCTGAGAAGGTTTTTAAATGTTGTTTACTTCTCTAATCATGACAATTGTTATAAAATAAACAAAAGTTTAGAAAAAATTTTTCAAAACACAACATGAGATATGTCCTCAACATATTTTACAGTGCACAATACTGTATTATTTGTTTCTGTTGAATTTGTGTTAACATAATACCAAAGGAAGCAGAAGAACACTCTTCTGAACAACCACTAGGCACACAAATTCCCGTATTCTAATCACTAACACTCTTTGTGTGCTTGTAGTAATTTGGGCACTGTGGGAAGCCCTCTACATGCACCATTTCTTTTAATAAAAGTGTAACCAACTAGTCAGGCAAAGCCATTAAGAAAGACACCAGAATTCAACTGGATACCATTTTAATAACCCTAAGAGTTTGTTATCCTAACAGATTGAAAGAATATGAGAAGAATGTAGAATTCTGTCAAGTTCAATGTCTTTAGAGATAACCAGAAAATATACCTATATATGTTAATCATTGGTAAATATAAAACCTAATCAAGTGAAGTGTGCAGTTTGGGAGAGGGTGTTGGTGCAGACTTCTGTGATAAGATGGAGAAACCTGGTTAAGTAGAACATGAACTCAGAGCCGTGGACTGCAAGACATGCTCATCTGAAGGGCATTGATAGTGCTACTGTAAATGGAATTAACCATGTCCCAGAAGTGCTGCTGCCAATCAGTGTCCCAACCACCACCTCTGGGCATTACCATGACTCACTGGAATGACAGTTAACTCTTCTGTGGGTATAGAGTAAAATGGTGGCCTCTAAAAAGACATGTCCATGTCCAAATCCCTGGAACATGTGCATGTTACCTTATTTGGGAAAAGGATCTTTTGCAGATATGATGAAGTTAAAGATCTTAAAATAAGATCATCCTGAAATACTCTACTGGATCCTAAATCCAATGACAAGTGTCCTTACAGGAGACACACAGAGGAGAAGATGATGTGAGGATGGAGGCAGAGATCAGAGTGATGTGGCCACAAGCCAAGGAAGCCAAGGAATGCCAACAGCCACCAAAAGCTGGAAGAGCCAAGCAAGGATTCTCCTCTAGAGACCCCAGAGGGAGCAGGGTCCTGCTGACACTTTGATTTCAGACTTCTGGCCTCTAGAACTGTGAGAGAATGAATTTCTGTTGTTTTAAGCCACCCAGTTTGTGCTGACTTGTGACAGCAGCCCTAAGACACTGAAATATTGGGTAAGTGTCACTCAACCCCAGGCTGATTTAGATTTAAGTATGGATGTACATAAGGAAATCAACCTGTCGTATATTAATAGTTTGTGTGAGAAAGAAGCACATATTTGGTATCTCATGTGCCTGCAATGTTTAAGACAATTTGGCCTATATGAGAATTAACGGATTTTAAATTCTAAGTTATAGTATGTGAATAATTTAGACTTTTAATTTATAATTTTACTGTTTTTATTCAGTATTGAAATATTTAAAAGAAGTTGATTAACCGTATTGATTTATTGGTGTTCTGTATTATTTGAGTACTAGGAAAGGCTATATTAGCTTAATCAAAACATTGAAGAAATTTTTTAAAACAAATAGAATACATTGATTTACAATTGCAATTTAAAATGCTTGAAGGTGTTAAATTAGCTGAGCTTATAAATAGGATCACATATTATTCAAAGGCCCTTAACACAGTTTTAATAAATATGACAGGCTATATACAATACACAAGGAACAATAAGATTTGATGCAAAACTTAAAAGCTTCAGGAAAAATTAGGTTTCTTAATCTGTAACTTCAATAAATTGAAAATTAATTTTTAAAAGCAACATTAACCTTGGAATAGTTTTTACTGCCCTAAAAACTACTCAAGGGCACCCAAAAGCTCACATTTAATAGAAGCCACATAAAAGAGACTTTCTAATTATTCCATCCTTCAGGAGCATTGCCAGGGGAGGCAGTCAGCAGAAGTGAATCGGTGTCCGGACAGTGTGAAGGTGATCTATGCTGTGGTCAGAACAGCACAAGACCATGAACTTCACTGGCAAGGGCCTTTGTTCCGAGTCAAAGTGTTCCTTGGCAGGTGGAGAAACAACAGCTTCAAAGGCCTCTGGTGACTGAACAGATAACATGAATTCTGTCAAAGCTCGACTTCCGTGCATCCCTGCCTGTCCTCCCCAAGACACTGCACTGAGTGTGATGTTCAAGGAAGCATGTGATTTTCTGCTTCCTTTGTTTAATTTGAGAAACCAACTCTGTCCCCACAGAGAAAACCACAGAATGATTGTTCTGAAGTGGTAACCATATCTAGTTTTAGTATTTTAGTTCCCATTCATTACTGCTTGCATCATTGGTTTTTTTATGTATGGCTGCTGGTCCTAAAATCTCCGTTTGCCTCCAAGTTGGTTGATTGGTCAGACCCTTTTCCTCTTGAGTGTGGCCAGACCTGTTACTTTACTTCAACTAATATAATAGGGCAAAGGTGATGGGATGTCCCATATGGATTACATTACATAGGATGGTGATGCCCATCTTGCTAGGAGATGGGCATCACAGTCCATCCTTTGCTAGCTGTGAAGAAGCAGGCTGCCATATTGTGTGCGAGGAGTGGCAGCATGGCAAAGAAGTGGGGTAGAGACTGAGGCCCTCAGTTTGACAGCCCACAAGGAACTGAATGCATCAACAACTACATGAGCTTGGGAGCGTATTCTTCTCCTGCCAAGCTGAGGAATGAGAGCCCGGCCCCCACTGACACCTTGAATGCAGCTTGCTGATGAGATCCTGAAGCACGGGCCCAGCTGTACATGCCCGGACTCCTGACCCACTGAAATTGTGAGAAAGTAAATGTGTGTTGTTTTAAGCTGCTGATTAGGTGGTGATGTTGTGATGCAGCAATAGATTAATTCAGGTTAATCTGAATTAACCTATTAATTTACATTTTAGGACAGCGTTTCAGGAGACATATACACTATGTTCCCATGGTACTTTGGAAATTCTCAGAACAGAGCATTGCAAATGTCTGTCTCCCCACTTGAAGCCACTGGCCATGTCTTACCTGTAAGTCTCGTTATCTGTACAATGAGGATAATAATAGTACCTACTGATTAGGGCTGCAAATTAGATCATTTAAGACCCGGGCTTAACACTGTGCCTGGCACTTAGTAAGTGCTTATTAACTGCTACCTCTAAATCTCCAGGGCTTAGCACAGTACTAGCACATGCTTTATAAATGCTTATTGAATGAGTGACTAACTGCAAGAATTGATGCAGAAGGCCAGCACATCAATACTTCATGTCGAAAGGTAAAGTGTTAGGAGTTCGGCTATCATCCCTACGGTCTGCCAAAAGGAAGCAAAGGTGTCTAAAACAGTGCTGTCAGGGTGGCTAAGCAAACCCAGCCAGGCAAAAGCAGGCCTAGGTAAGGTGTCATCTGTCAGGGGCTACTTTTTTGGTTCTGCTCACTCTGGGCACCAGGTCTTGACTGGAATAGATATGTGAGTTTCACCCAAGGGTTCTTTTAATTCAGGGTTTTATAAACCAACACTTTATATTAAGAATAATATACATTGATCCCTGTACTGGCCAGCCACCAATTTTTTTTAAAAAAGTAAGAACAATAAACAGTTTACATAGCAATACACAAAGAAGTATATAATTGGCAGATTCTGATGTGACTTTCTAATTCCACCTTTGAAGGGATCTTATAATAACCTTTAATAGTCCCCTTGCTACTTCTTTCATTCATTATGCATTCATGCATTCCACCCACAAACACTTACTGAGGACAACTCTATGCCAGTCGCTGAGTTAAGCACCGGGAATATAGCAGTGAGCAAAGCAGACCTACTTGCTCTCCTGGGGCTAGTGTAATGACAGACCTGGTCTGAGCCTCTTCTGTAAGTACTGAGCAGCCCCTCCCTACCCCCTAGCTGTTTGTGCTATGCTGGAGTGTCATGCTCTCGTTTCTGTGTCCTTAGTACTCTTTGCAAAGTCTTGACTCTTTGTTTATGCACTTGCTTCCAGAAGAGTCTTCAGGCATTGAGTCTTCATCAGGTAAATTTTATGGAAGACTTTTCTCCCTCGTAAGTTCCTTCCCATGGGACTGGGAGAGTGATTTTGCAACTAGTTGCCTCTTTAATCTGGATGTTCTTTGTGTTCTCCTTTCTGATGTTTTCTCTGAGGGATGTGAGCAGGAGAGATAGGAGGAAGCTTTCATGTTTACAAGTTCCTTTATAGCTTGGAACATGAGCTTAAAGTGGCTCCTGCACTGTATAACACTCCCTACTTGCAGACATTGTGAGAGGTAGACGTTGGAATAACTGACCTAGCAGATTCCAGCCGTGGCTCTTGAGTTGTGGAATGGAGTGAGGTAATCACCAATAGAGCACAGAGAGAGTGATCAGAAGGAAGTCCAGCTATGAGGAATCTGACATATCCCCAGGCAGCCAGGGAGGACCAGCTCCCAACACCCCCAGCCCACTGATATATTTTTTTCTTTTTTAGCAAAAACTTTGGAGCCACCAAGTGGAATTATAAACAATGAAACGTGCTTTAAAGTTTTTTAAAAAATAAAATCATACAATGAACAGCCAAACTACCATTCCATTTAAGAAATAGAACATTGTAAATATACTTGAAGCTCCCTCTGAGCAGAGTTGCCAGATTTAGCAAAAAACAATGATAGTGAAAAAGGATGCCCAACTAACTCTGAATTTCAGATAAACAATCAGTACATTGTTTAATGAAAGTATGTTCTGTGCAATATCTGAGACATATTTATACTAAAAAAGTTACTCATTGTTTAAATTCAAAGTTATCTCTGCCTCCTGTGTTTTATCTGGCAACACTGCCTGTGAGATCCTGGCCAGTCATAGCCCCATGTCCCCTCCCTGGCAGGTAACCATTACCTTAGAAGTTGGCCTTGTCATCCCTTTGCTGGTGTTGATAGTTTTGCCACATATATACTTACTGCGAAGCAAAATATTGCTTTCTTTGCTTCTTTTCCAAGTTTATTAAAATATCATATTTCATGTATTATTTTCCTCTCAACATTCTATATCTGAGATTCAATTGTGTAGTTGATTTATTTTCACTGCTACAGCTGTTTTATGAATCTATCACAGTTGATTTGTCCATTCTCCAGTTAGTGAATGTTTGGGTTGTGCTCAGTTCATTGTTTTAGTCCGTTTTGTGTTGCTGGAACAGAATGCCAGAGACTGGATAATTCATAAAGAAATTTATTTCTTACAGTTCTGGAGGCTGGGAAGACCAATATCAAGGTGCTGGCATCTGGCGAGAGTCTTGCTGCATCATTTGATGGTGAAAGGCAGAGGGGCAAGAGAGCACACAGGAGGGGTGGGCAGGGGGACCAAACTCACCCTTTTATCAGGAGCCTACTCCCATGATAACTAACTCACCCCCAAGTTAATGGCATTAATCCATTCCTGAGGGCAGATCCCTCGTGACCTGATCACTTCATAAAGGTCCTACCTCTCAACATTGGGGATTACGTTTCCAACACATGAACTTTGGGGGACATGTTCAAACTATACTAGTTGCTGATTCAAACAATGCTGTCTCGAACTTGCCACCTGGTGCTCATGTGCAAGAGTTCTTCTAGGGCTTGTTCTAGGAGTTATAAGAGATGTGCAGTCTCAACTATTCTAGATCATGTCAAATTGTTTTCCAAAGTGATTGTATCGCTGTTCTAGCCTCTCACTTTGGAAGTTTCTATCTTTTGAATCTTGAT
>NW_007729168.1:245428-254982 GCF_000696425.1 Galeopterus variegatus
TCCTCATGGCACTCTGTGGGTTTTGTGCCTTATTTTTGTTTTGTTTTGTTGGAGTGTGTGTGTGTGTGTGTGTGTGTGTGTGTGTGTGGTAAGAACACAACATGACTGGCATTCTTTGGACCTGAGAAGGTTTTTAAATGTTGTTTACTTCTCTAATCATGACAATTGTTATAAAATAAACAAAAGTTTAGAAAAAATTTTTCAAAACACAACATGAGATATGTCCTCAACATATTTTACAGTGCACAATACTGTATTATTTGTTTCTGTTGAATTTGTGTTAACATAATACCAAAGGAAGCAGAAGAACACTCTTCTGAACAACCACTAGGCACACAAATTCCCGATATGTCCTCAACATATTTTACAGTGCACAATACTGTATTATTTGTTTCTGTTGAATTTGTATTAACATAATACCAAAGGGAGCAGAAGAACACTCTTCTGAACAACCACTAGGCACACAAATTCCAGTATTCTAATCACTAACACTCTTTGTGTGCTTGTAGTAATTTGGGCACTGTGGGAAGCCCTCTACATGCACCATTTCTTTTAATAAAAGTGTAACCAACTAGTCAGGCAAAGCCATTAAGAAAGACACCAGAATTCAACTGGATACCATTTTAATAACCCTAAGGTGGGCACTGTGGGAAGCCCTCTACATGCACCATTTCTTTTAATAAAAGTGTAACCAACTAGTGAGGCAAAGCCATTAAGAAAGACACCAGAATTCAACTGGATACCATTTTAATAACCCTAAGGGTTTGTTATCCTAACAGATTGAAAGAATATGAGAAGAATGTAGAATTCTGTCAAGTTCAATGTCTTTAGAGATAACCAGAAAATATACCTATATATGTTAATCATTGGTAAATATAAAACCTAATCAAGTGAAGTGTGCAGTTTGGGAGAGGGTGTTGGTGCAGACTTCTGTGATAAGATGGAGAAACCTGGTTAAGTAGAACATGAACTCAGAGCCGTGGACTGCAAGACATGCTCATCTGAAGGGCATTGATAGTGCTACTGTAAATGGAATTAACCATGTCCCAGAAGTGCTGCTGCCAATCAGTGTCCCAACCACCACCTCTGGGCATTACCATGACTCACTGGAATGACAGTTAACTCTTCTGTGGGTATAGAGTAAAATGGTGGCCTCTAAAAAGACATGTCCATGTCCAAATCCCTGGAACATGTGCATGTTACCTTATTTGGGAAAAGGATCTTTTGCAGATATGATGAAGTTAAAGATCTTAAAATAAGATCATCCTGAAATACTCTACTGGATCCTAAATCCAATGACAAGTGTCCTTACAGGAGACACACAGAGGAGAAGATGATGTGAGGATGGAGGCAGAGATCAGAGTGATGTGGCCACAAGCCAAGGAAGCCAAGGAATGCCAACAGCCACCAAAAGCTGGAAGAGCCAAGCAAGGATTCTCCTCTAGAGACCCCAGAGGGAGCAGGGTCCTGCTGACACTTTGATTTCAGACTTCTGGCCTCTAGAACTGTGAGAGAATGAATTTCTGTTGTTTTAAGCCACCCAGTTTGTGCTGACTTGTGACAGCAGCCCTAAGACACTGAAATATTGGGTAAGTGTCACTCAACCCCAGGCTGATTTAGATTTAAGTATGGATGTACATAAGGAAATCAACCTGTCGTATATTAATAGTTTGTGTGAGAAAGAAGCACATATTTGGTATCTCATGTGCCTGCAATGTTTAAGACAATTTGGCCTATATGAGAATTAACGGATTTTAAATTCTAAGTTATAGTATGTGAATAATTTAGACTTTTAATTTATAATTTTACTGTTTTTATTCAGTATTGAAATATTTAAAAGAAGTTGATTAACCGTATTGATTTATTGGTGTTCTGTATTATTTGAGTACTAGGAAAGGCTATATTAGCTTAATCAAAACATTGAAGAAATTTTTTAAAACAAATAGAATACATTGATTTACAATTGCAATTTAAAATGCTTGAAGGTGTTAAATTAGCTGAGCTTATAAATAGGATCACATATTATTCAAAGGCCCTTAACACAGTTTTAATAAATATGACAGGCTATATACAATACACAAGGAACAATAAGATTTGATGCAAAACTTAAAAGCTTCAGGAAAAATTAGGTTTCTTAATCTGTAACTTCAATAAATTGAAAATTAATTTTTAAAAGCAACATTAACCTTGGAATAGTTTTTACTGCCCTAAAAACTACTCAAGGGCACCCAAAAGCTCACATTTAATAGAAGCCACATAAAAGAGACTTTCTAATTATTCCATCCTTCAGGAGCATTGCCAGGGGAGGCAGTCAGCAGAAGTGAATCGGTGTCCGGACAGTGTGAAGGTGATCTATGCTGTGGTCAGAACAGCACAAGACCATGAACTTCACTGGCAAGGGCCTTTGTTCCGAGTCAAAGTGTTCCTTGGCAGGTGGAGAAACAACAGCTTCAAAGGCCTCTGGTGACTGAACAGATAACATGAATTCTGTCAAAGCTCGACTTCCGTGCATCCCTGCCTGTCCTCCCCAAGACACTGCACTGAGTGTGATGTTCAAGGAAGCATGTGATTTTCTGCTTCCTTTGTTTAATTTGAGAAACCAACTCTGTCCCCACAGAGAAAACCACAGAATGATTGTTCTGAAGTGGTAACCATATCTAGTTTTAGTATTTTAGTTCCCATTCATTACTGCTTGCATCATTGGTTTTTTTATGTATGGCTGCTGGTCCTAAAATCTCCGTTTGCCTCCAAGTTGGTTGATTGGTCAGACCCTTTTCCTCTTGAGTGTGGCCAGACCTGTTACTTTACTTCAACTAATATAATAGGGCAAAGGTGATGGGATGTCCCATATGGATTACATTACATAGGATGGTGATGCCCATCTTGCTAGGAGATGGGCATCACAGTCCATCCTTTGCTAGCTGTGAAGAAGCAGGCTGCCATATTGTGTGCGAGGAGTGGCAGCATGGCAAAGAAGTGGGGTAGAGACTGAGGCCCTCAGTTTGACAGCCCACAAGGAACTGAATGCATCAACAACTACATGAGCTTGGGAGCGTATTCTTCTCCTGCCAAGCTGAGGAATGAGAGCCCGGCCCCCACTGACACCTTGAATGCAGCTTGCTGATGAGATCCTGAAGCACGGGCCCAGCTGTACATGCCCGGACTCCTGACCCACTGAAATTGTGAGAAAGTAAATGTGTGTTGTTTTAAGCTGCTGATTAGGTGGTGATGTTGTGATGCAGCAATAGATTAATTCAGGTTAATCTGAATTAACCTATTAATTTACATTTTAGGACAGCGTTTCAGGAGACATATACACTATGTTCCCATGGTACTTTGGAAATTCTCAGAACAGAGCATTGCAAATGTCTGTCTCCCCACTTGAAGCCACTGGCCATGTCTTACCTGTAAGTCTCGTTATCTGTACAATGAGGATAATAATAGTACCTACTGATTAGGGCTGCAAATTAGATCATTTAAGACCCGGGCTTAACACTGTGCCTGGCACTTAGTAAGTGCTTATTAACTGCTACCTCTAAATCTCCAGGGCTTAGCACAGTACTAGCACATGCTTTATAAATGCTTATTGAATGAGTGACTAACTGCAAGAATTGATGCAGAAGGCCAGCACATCAATACTTCATGTCGAAAGGTAAAGTGTTAGGAGTTCGGCTATCATCCCTACGGTCTGCCAAAAGGAAGCAAAGGTGTCTAAAACAGTGCTGTCAGGGTGGCTAAGCAAACCCAGCCAGGCAAAAGCAGGCCTAGGTAAGGTGTCATCTGTCAGGGGCTACTTTTTTGGTTCTGCTCACTCTGGGCACCAGGTCTTGACTGGAATAGATATGTGAGTTTCACCCAAGGGTTCTTTTAATTCAGGGTTTTATAAACCAACACTTTATATTAAGAATAATATACATTGATCCCTGTACTGGCCAGCCACCAATTTTTTTTAAAAAAGTAAGAACAATAAACAGTTTACATAGCAATACACAAAGAAGTATATAATTGGCAGATTCTGATGTGACTTTCTAATTCCACCTTTGAAGGGATCTTATAATAACCTTTAATAGTCCCCTTGCTACTTCTTTCATTCATTATGCATTCATGCATTCCACCCACAAACACTTACTGAGGACAACTCTATGCCAGTCGCTGAGTTAAGCACCGGGAATATAGCAGTGAGCAAAGCAGACCTACTTGCTCTCCTGGGGCTAGTGTAATGACAGACCTGGTCTGAGCCTCTTCTGTAAGTACTGAGCAGCCCCTCCCTACCCCCTAGCTGTTTGTGCTATGCTGGAGTGTCATGCTCTCGTTTCTGTGTCCTTAGTACTCTTTGCAAAGTCTTGACTCTTTGTTTATGCACTTGCTTCCAGAAGAGTCTTCAGGCATTGAGTCTTCATCAGGTAAATTTTATGGAAGACTTTTCTCCCTCGTAAGTTCCTTCCCATGGGACTGGGAGAGTGATTTTGCAACTAGTTGCCTCTTTAATCTGGATGTTCTTTGTGTTCTCCTTTCTGATGTTTTCTCTGAGGGATGTGAGCAGGAGAGATAGGAGGAAGCTTTCATGTTTACAAGTTCCTTTATAGCTTGGAACATGAGCTTAAAGTGGCTCCTGCACTGTATAACACTCCCTACTTGCAGACATTGTGAGAGGTAGACGTTGGAATAACTGACCTAGCAGATTCCAGCCGTGGCTCTTGAGTTGTGGAATGGAGTGAGGTAATCACCAATAGAGCACAGAGAGAGTGATCAGAAGGAAGTCCAGCTATGAGGAATCTGACATATCCCCAGGCAGCCAGGGAGGACCAGCTCCCAACACCCCCAGCCCACTGATATATTTTTTTCTTTTTTAGCAAAAACTTTGGAGCCACCAAGTGGAATTATAAACAATGAAACGTGCTTTAAAGTTTTTTAAAAAATAAAATCATACAATGAACAGCCAAACTACCATTCCATTTAAGAAATAGAACATTGTAAATATACTTGAAGCTCCCTCTGAGCAGAGTTGCCAGATTTAGCAAAAAACAATGATAGTGAAAAAGGATGCCCAACTAACTCTGAATTTCAGATAAACAATCAGTACATTGTTTAATGAAAGTATGTTCTGTGCAATATCTGAGACATATTTATACTAAAAAAGTTACTCATTGTTTAAATTCAAAGTTATCTCTGCCTCCTGTGTTTTATCTGGCAACACTGCCTGTGAGATCCTGGCCAGTCATAGCCCCATGTCCCCTCCCTGGCAGGTAACCATTACCTTAGAAGTTGGCCTTGTCATCCCTTTGCTGGTGTTGATAGTTTTGCCACATATATACTTACTGCGAAGCAAAATATTGCTTTCTTTGCTTCTTTTCCAAGTTTATTAAAATATCATATTTCATGTATTATTTTCCTCTCAACATTCTATATCTGAGATTCAATTGTGTAGTTGATTTATTTTCACTGCTACAGCTGTTTTATGAATCTATCACAGTTGATTTGTCCATTCTCCAGTTAGTGAATGTTTGGGTTGTGCTCAGTTCATTGTTTTAGTCCGTTTTGTGTTGCTGGAACAGAATGCCAGAGACTGGATAATTCATAAAGAAATTTATTTCTTACAGTTCTGGAGGCTGGGAAGACCAATATCAAGGTGCTGGCATCTGGCGAGAGTCTTGCTGCATCATTTGATGGTGAAAGGCAGAGGGGCAAGAGAGCACACAGGAGGGGTGGGCAGGGGGACCAAACTCACCCTTTTATCAGGAGCCTACTCCCATGATAACTAACTCACCCCCAAGTTAATGGCATTAATCCATTCCTGAGGGCAGATCCCTCGTGACCTGATCACTTCATAAAGGTCCTACCTCTCAACATTGGGGATTACGTTTCCAACACATGAACTTTGGGGGACATGTTCAAACTATACTAGTTGCTGATTCAAACAATGCTGTCTCGAACTTGCCACCTGGTGCCCATGTGCAAGAGTTCTTCTAGGGCTTGTTCTAGGAGTTATAAGAGATGTGCAGTCTCAACTATACTAGATCATGTCAAATTGTTTTCCAAAGTGATTGTATCGCTGGTCTAGCCTCTCACTTTGGAAGTTTCTATCTTTTGAATCTTGAGCATGTTCAAACTATACTAGTTGCTGATTCAAACAATGCTGTCTCGAACTTGCCACCTGGTGCTCATGTGCAAGAGTTCTTCTAGGGCTTGTTCTAGGAGTTATAAGAGATGTGCAGTCTCAACTATTCTAGATCATGTCAAATTGTTTTCCAAAGTGATTGTATCGCTGTTCTAGCCTCTCACTTTGGAAGTTTCTATCTTTTGAATCTTGAGGCTTCAACTGAAACTTAATTGAACATCCTTTTACACATTTCTTAAATTCTTTCCATTCATCCTATGAGGTTAGTATAACATTGATCCAAAAAGCAAATAAAACAGCACTAGAATGGAAAAGTATAGGTCAATCTTATTTATAAGCAAAGTTGCAAAAATTCTAAATAAACCATTATCAACCAAATCCTGCTGGGCATGAAAAAAAAACCCTGCAGGTATTATAATCCATAATACTTAGTTGGGTTTATCCAACTTAGTAAAATTGAGTTAATGTTATAAAATTAATTAATGTAATTCATTATATTAACAGATTAGAGAAGGAAGACCATTTGATCATTTCAGTAGATGGGGGAAGCATTTGAGAAAAAGCAACCTAATTTGTAATAGAAACTTTGAAAATTATAATTAAGGAGGTAACTTCTTTAACAGGCTTTAGGTCAAAAAAAAATTATGGCAGATATCATTCTTACTGATAAAACTTACAAGCGTTCCCTTTAAAATCAGGAACAAGTTGAGGATGACCCATATCATCCTTCTGTCCAACATTACTCTAGTGATTCTAGTTTCCCTTGGAGAACTCCATTTGTGCCCTCAGCAGCTAGGCAGGTCCAGGGAACTTGTGTCTGTGTTCCACCTAGAGCACATAAGGCAGGAAAGGCACTGGCTAGCCGATGTGGTAATGGAGTGAGAGAAAGGTGTGGCTGGGCTTGAATCAGCTTGCATTCCTCAAATTTGCCTGGGCAAAGAATCTATGAGTGTTTCCTTGGCCCGCATACACCTAGACATGCACGAAAGAGTTGGCACTGGGTCATCTTAGATTAACTCAAATAGAGTCAGATCTGTTGGAGAGGTGAACAGGATTCATTATGCGAGAAGCCGGAGGTGGATACTGCTTTCCTCGGTACTAAGGGGTGGTGAATAAGCAACTTCTAGAATACAGTGCATTCATTTAGATCAAAGGAAATCAACAATGATGGGGCGAGAAAATAGGTTCTCCAAAGTACACATGAAATCACTCCATGATGGGCCAGCCCGTGGCTCACCCATGAGAGTGTGGTGCTGATAACACCAAGGCCACGGGTTTGGATCCCTATATAGGGATGGCCAGTTAGTTCACTTGGGAGAGCGTGGTGCTGACAACACCAAGTCAAGGGTTAAGATCCCCTTATCGGTCATCCTCTTAAAAAAGAAATCACTCCGTGAGAGAAAGAATCAGCTTCAAATACCCGGCTGACCCAGTGAGAGCAAAGCACTCTTATGACAGTACCGACTAAGTAAGGACCTTCTGCTCTCCTTCCTTCCCCACCTCCCAAACCTGGAGAGGATCAGAAGCAGCAGTGAGTGAATGGGGAATGTATCAGTTATTAAGTTGTTGTCTTTCAGCTCCAAGCTCGCCCTTTTATTCTCTGCTTTGTGATGCTAGGGCCAGAACCCTGCAAACCACGTTTCTGCTTTGCCAGCTGTTCCCTGTTGGGCTTTGCAATCAAGGTGCTAGAGGGAGTCTGGAAGGCTGGAGGAGCAGAAGGGACGTGATCCTCTGGTTTGCTTCCTGTGCACTTCCTGTCTACTCATGTTTCCTGAGTGTCACCCCAGCACTGCATCTTCACTGCATCAGTGGTAGTTCCTTCCACAGCAGCAGCTGATCCAGTTTGCAGTTTCTACAAAACTTGCAGGATCAGACTCATTACATCCACTCCTTCATCCTGAAACATTTCTACTGGCTGGCCAGTGTCTCCTCTTCTGAGTCTGGGTCCCAGCCACCCAAGGTCAGTCCTCTGAGCTCAGACACACCAGCAACAGCCAAGCATCACCTTCTCCGCAGGGGTCACAGTTTTAGCTCTGCACAATACTTTGTCTAAGCTTTTAAGTTGTTTTTTTGTTGTTTTTGCAGCTGGCCAGTACAAGGATCAAACCCTGGACCTTTGGCATTATCAGCACCACGCTCTAACTGACCTATCAGGCCAGCATAAGTTTTAAGAATTTTAATCTCTTGCTTTTATTTCCTCAGCCCTGGAATGGGTAGCTGCTTCCTGAAATTATTGTTTATGATAGCTTAAAGTCTCTTCTTGTCTCTTTAGTTACCTGGTTAGTAGCTTTACATTTAGTTAATAATTCTTTTATTGGCTGCTGGCTGGTAAGGTGATCTGAACCCTAGTTATTATTCTTTATATTAAATTCTTTCTCAGATAACTGGTGTGTTTTCTGTCTCCTGATTGGACTCTGATCACTATGGGGCAGGGGTGATTAAGAAGGTGAGAGGGAAGAAGAGAAGACTCTAACTTCATTTTCTTCCCCCAAAACAGGTGGTCAGCCTGCCATAGCCCCTAGCTGGGAGAAAAGAAGGTGGACTGGAGTGAAGCCGTAACTTTTAAATTGAAATCCTGGCTTATTACATCAGACTGGACATCTGAAGTTACTAGTCTGAGTCTGGGTTTGTTTCTAAAAATAAATATAAGTATTTCTATTACTCAATAATAGCCATAAAAGTCAAGAGGCTTGTCTTAGTTTTTATCCAATGGCAGGGGATGATTTAAAGAGACAGTAGGAGACAAAACTTTCTTAATTACATCCCATGAATCCAGCTTATTTAGCATATTGGTTTTAATCTGAGGCTGTCATTGAAATGTCTTGTAAAACACACAAACAAAACTATCTAAGCCTAGGATTTCTGTCATGGAAGATTTTTACTGCTAATTATACAGGCTTTCTATTTCTTTTTTGGTCAGTTTTGGTAAGTTATATTTGTCTAGGAATTTGTCCATTTCATGCACATTTTCAAACTTATTGGCGTAAGGTTTTCCATCTTATATTTGTATTATCTTTCCGTATTCTCCTTTTTCATTTCTCGTGCTATTTGTGCCTTCTTTCCTTATATATATATTTAATTTCTTTATTCAGTCTTTCCAGAGGTTAGTCTCTTCAAAGAGTCTATTTTCAACGTTGTCAATAGTTCTTACTGTATCTGTTACCTGTTTCTCTAGTTTAAGACTGTTATTTGCTTCTTTTTACTTTCTTTAGGAATATTTTGTTTTTTCTCTCTATCTTCCTATGTTTGGTGCTTGGCTTATTTTTAAACCTTCTTTTTTCAACTAAACATTTAAAGCTTCTAGTTTTCATTCATGTGTACTTTGGAGAACCTGTTACCATCCTCTATCATAGCTGATTTCCCACGTGCATATCCCTTGAGTGTAGTTGTCATGCAGTTCTTTTTTTTTTTTTCCTTTTTGTCTTTTTTCGTGACC
>NW_007729169.1:0-15023 GCF_000696425.1 Galeopterus variegatus
TGGAAAATGTGGTATATCTACACAATGGAATACTACTCAGGTATAAAAACGAATGAAATACCGCCATTTGCAACAACATGGATGGACCTTGAAAAAAATAATATTAAGTGAAACGAGTCAGGCAGTGAAAAAGAAATACCACATCTTTTCACTTATTGGAGGGAGCTAAAGGTGAATGAATCAATTCACACACATACATACACACACACACACATACACACACACACACACTCTCACACACACATAAAAAAACCCCAAACAAACAACAACAACATCAACAACAACAACAACAACAAAAAACCGGGGTGGGGGGAGAGGAAGATATAACAACCACAACTTTTTTTTTTTTTGAAGTTCTTACAACTAGAAAATGGAGGGGACACACCTGGGTGGGAGGGGGGAGAGGGAGGAGGGAGGGAGGTTTNGAGCTAAAGGTGAATGAATCAATTTACACACATACATACACACACACACACACACACACACGCACACACACACACACAAAAACAAAAACAAAAAACAAAAAATCCAAAAAACCGGGGTGGGGGGGAGAGGAAGATATAACAACCACAATTTTTTTGAAGTTCTTACAACAAGCAAATGGAAAGGACATGCTTGGGTGGGAGGGGGGAGAGGGAGGAGGGAGGGAGGTTTCGGTGATGGGTCATAATAATCAACTACATTGTATGTTGAGAAAATAAAAATTAAAAAAAAAATAAAATAAATATCACAATGGTTGTTTTCCAAGTCCTTTCCTCTTTGTCCTCTCTTCCATGCAGCTGGGCTGTCCTGGACCCACTGTTCCAGGAAGGGGTGGGAGGTTGGCACAAAGGAGAAAACAAGGAGCCTCGCTCTTGAGTTTCATAAGTGAGCTTGAAGGAGACCTCAGGACATAGAAAGTAGATTCAATAGAACCTATGAGCGTAAGAAGGAAGTTTTTTCTCCCAGGCTGATGGGGCACTGGGGAAGGTAGGAAGAGGAACTGGGGAAGCAGCGGGTGTTTGGAGCTGGGTTTCCAAGGTGTGGGACACCCTGATGGGACACTTAGGAAAGTTGTGGGGAAGCTTTTGGTTGTTGCGATGATCAGGGATGCAAGTGGCATTTGGGGGCAGGATGGGCAGGGACGCCCTGCAGGAACAACAGTCCCGCACAATGAAGCATTATCCGTATTCTGTATGAATCTCAAGTGTCTTCCTGCCAAGCATTTTTGTAATTGGAAAACCTGTTTATGATGATCAAAGCCTAGAACCTAGTTCTTTTTGCTGCAACCACGAACTCCCACCATTAAAGTGACTACTCTTTCCTCTCAAAGCTTTGATTAACCTGCTGTCAGGCAGAAGCCTCTGGGAAGGGTTTAAATGTCACTTGGACTTTGGTGTGAAAGGAAGTTCTGCAACAGAGGAAAAGAGGATGGAGCCAAGGAAGCAAAGGGCAGAATGTGGCAAAGAGCCGGGTGCTCAGGAGAGGCTTGTTGACTGAATGGGTGACGCCTCCCACCACGGGGCAGTGTGGCGTAGTGGGAGGGGCACTGGCCAGGAGTCAGAGACCTGGGGTCAGGATCTGGCTTTTTCTTTACCTTTCTCAGTGTTCTCATCTTTTAAAAAATAATGAGGGTCATAGACTGGAAGTTCCTCAAAAGGCTTAACATAGAGTATGACCCCACAGTTCCACTCCTAGATATATACCCCTGAGAAATGAAATATCTGTCCACCCAAAACTTGTACATGAAAGTTCGTAGCAGCATTATTCATAATTGCTAAAAAGTGGAAACGACCCGAATGTCCATCAATTGATGAATGATAAACACAGTGTGGTATATCCATACAATGGAGTTGTGTTCATACGTAAAAGGAATGGGTTTTTGATAGACGCTGCAGTATGGACGAACCTTGACAACATTAAGTCAAAGAAGTCAGTCACAAAGGACCACGTGTTACATGCTCCCATTTATAAGAAATGGCCAGGACAGGAGCATCCACAGAGACGGGAGGTGGACCGGTGGTTTCCTATGGCCTGGAGGGAGGGGATGGGGGCTGGCTGCTAATGGGTATGGAGCTTCCTTTGGAGGTGATGAAAATGCTCCAAAATTTACAGTGGCGATGGCTGCACATGTCTGTGAATGTACTAAAATCCACTGAATTGTACACTTTAAATGGGTGAATGGTACAGTATGTGAATCACAGCTCAATAGAGCTGTCACATTAAAAAGAGAAAAAGGAAGGGGCAGTGTCATGTCACCAGAGCACACCCTGAGGCCAGGCTGCCTGGTTTGACCCCAGCTTGCCACCCACACAGCACGGCAGCGGGGGAGTTTTCTCTGTGTGCTAATAGATCCTACTCACAAAAGTGCTTTGAATTAGGCGGCATTTGTCAAGTACTTAAAACAGTGCCTGGCAGGTAGTAAGCACCACATAAGTTTGTTTAGTAATTTTTTTTTTTAAATAAAGTGTGTGGGTCAAATGACCTGAGGTTTGATCACCTGCCCAGGCTGCTTGTTACTGTCCGTGGCGTCCTGCGCTGGCGGAAGAGGGACCAAGGTGGGCGGCCGGTTCTCCTGGGGACAGGAGCATGCAGTTCAGCTTCTCACCGGCAGAGGGCGGCGCACAACCAAATACTGCGCAGCGGCCGGTTGCTCCTCCGGGATGGGATGTGCCTCGCGGGCACGCCTCCGCCCTCGGCTCCCAAACGGCCCTGGGAGTGTGTCCGCCCACGCCCCTTGCTCACTCACTCCCCAGGTGAGCAAGCGTGGCCCTTGAGTTCTTTGGCTGAGAAGCCTGGTTTCAGCCTCTGTTGTGATCAAACCCTGACCCTCAGGCAGTGCTTGTGGAATCTTCCCTGGTGCATCCTCCCTCCCTCTGTCCAGGCTCCACCTGGCTGGCCCGCCCATGCTGGAGAGAGGCTGGCACTGCCCAAGTTACTTTTGGTGCTGGAACCAGACCACCCACGTCACTGGACCCCCAGTCCCATCCTCCTATCCCTCCACCTCCTTTCTTCCTCCTCCAGGATGCTTTGATGCTGTCTTCTTGGTGCCAAATCTATTCCTCCTCACTGTATCCCTGCCCAGGTGTCTGGTGGGGCCCCCTAACTGTTTGCTTGTGGAAAGAATGGGGTCCTGCTCAGACATGGACAGCTCAGCTGTTCTCCATGGGTCTGGTCAATCAAGGACAGTGTTAATCTGAAATCCATTCTCCTGACCCTGCTCATCATACACAACATTATGTTTTTTCTAACTCTGGAAGGAACACATGTTCATTACAAAAAATTTTAAAGTAGAGAAAGAATATAAGTAAGCAAATATAAGCTAGCCATTGTTAACCCCCTTAGATATCACCCCAGTGAAATGTATTTTCTTAAGCTTTTTTTTCTCTATGTATAATAAATACTTAAGCAAAATTGGGACCATACTACATATTTAATTTCCCTTTTTACTTAAAATATTATCACAATCATATTATCATGAATATTTCCTCCATGTCATTAAGTACTCTGAAAAAATGATTTTTAATAATCTCATACTGTTCCATTATACAGGCTTATTTATTCTTCCATCAAATATTTATTGAAAGTCTGCTTGCTATGTGTCAAACATTGTTTTAGGCATTGGGAAACAAGCCAGGTGAAATCCACCCTCTCACAGAGCTGACCTTCTAGTGGAAAAGAAACGTTCAATAAAGCCAATAAATCCACATCTCTAGGATTTTTTTTTTTATTATTTCCATTTCTCTGTCAAACTTCTCATTTTGTTTGTGTTGTTTTCCAAATTTCATTTAATTTTCTATCCACACATTCTTGTAGTTCACTGAACTTAAAAATTATTTTGAATTCTTTGTCAGTCATTTTATAGATCTCCATTTCTTTGGAGTCCATTATTGGAACTTTATTAGTTTTGGTGCTGTCATGATTCCTTGTAGTCTTTGTGCCCTTGCATTGGTGTCTGCACATTTGAGGAGACAAACCACCTCTTCTGGCCTTGCCAGGTGTTCTTCAGCAGGGGTAGACCTTCATGATTCAATCTAGCTTTTGATTTTGGGTGGGCCAGCTGGTCTAGACTGCTGGGCAGACAGAGCTTGCTGTCAGATTCTCTAGTTGGGCTGAGTCATTGCCTTTGCTCTGAGGTTGGGTGAGACCACGGGCTGTGCTCTGAAATCCAGCAGAGCTGCTAACTGGATGCTGGGATTTCCTCTGATCAGGTTGTTTCACAGGGTATATTCCCTGGCTGGGTAGTACTACTATTTGGGTTCTTCAGTTGGGCAGGGCTGCAAACTGGGCTCTGGGGTTAGGCAGAGTCACTGCTTGGGACAGACAGGTCCAGGCTCTATAGAAATGCATGGCTTTGTCTTGCCTCCCTGCCTGCATGGGGCCTTGAGGTACTTTGAGGCTGAGATGAACTGCTGTTTAGACTGCTGGGTCAGGCAGGCCCAGCCCCTATGCTCTGTCAAAATGCATGGTGGCGGCTGTTTCAGAAATTAGGTAGACCCTTCCCAAACTGAGAACAGTAACATCAGGATCTTCCACATGCTGAGAGAGGTGCTAGATATACCCCTGTACCCCTGCAGGACTCAGTCCTACCAACTCCCACCAGCTGCCATAATGGCCCCTGTAATGAAAGACTAGATATTGGAGAGAGTACACATGGAAATAGAAAGTGCTCTGGATTTTCCCTTCCCCCTCCCAAGCCAAGTGAATGAGACTCAAGGAGAATCACTCCTAAAGGTAGGGTTCCTCTAAGAAAGGGGACTGGTTTCTCATTCCCTGGCTGCAGTTTTGCTAAGTTTCAGACACATGTGGGCACCAGGTTGCAGCGTATGAGAGTAGTTTGGGTGAGAACTTGACATGTATGACTGGACTTGGGGGACTCAATGAACAGAGCTTAATCTCTGTCTTTCACCAGCAGAGAGATCATAATGAGAGCAGCTGGCTCACTGTGGCATTTGGAAAGAGAGGGCAGCCCACACTTCTGTCACTCATCATGGGACAAGTGGATGCTGTCTGTCAGCATGAAGGAACCCCCAGGGGAAGGAGTTGGGGGGTCATAAGAGGTCATCTAGATAAGGTGAAGCCAAAATCAGGGACAGGGCAGTGTGGAGGTCCCCACAGGGAGCCTCTACAGAACCCCCAGGTGCTTCATGAAGGAGCTGGCATTGTAACCAGCCAGTGTCAGCCACGGGAGCATGGCAGACACTTCCAGCCGAGACTCAGTTCCCAGAGTAAGATATTATCGCTCCCTTGGGGAGCAGGTTTCAGCATGGGAGGGTGTTTTTTGCTATCACAATGATTGGGGAATGCCCTTGGCAGTCAGGGAGCAGGGACGCTGGACATCTTGTGAGTATGCTTGAGTCCAGCACAAAGAAGAATGGCCCTTCCAAAATGCAGCATGCTCCACTGCAGACACTGTGGGGTCTTGAGCCCTGATGGGGTCTGAGTTGGGGGTTGGGGGATGCTTTGGACTGGACCAGACTTTTTAATCACAGCAAGCCTTCCAAAAATGTGACTGTTCTTAATACCAGAAATGACCAGAAATGCTGGGCTCTGCCTAAGGGGTGATTCTTTCACCCATGCCTAAGATTCTTTAAGGCATGGGTGAATGCACAGGTTGGAGAAGATTAAAACCATTTTGGGTTTGAACTCTCCCTGAATTTTAATAAGCCAGTTGTTCATTTGTTCATTCATTCATCCAGTCAGTATTCATTGAGTGCCTGTTATGGGCCAGGCCCTGGGCACACTGACAAATAGACAAAGCTCTTGTCCTCATGGAACACACATTCTAGTGACTTTGTGTCTCACACCTCTGTGCCTTTGCACAGGTTTTTCCCTCTACCTGGAATTCCTATCTCTCTTCATCTTCCTACATGTAATTAGATTCTTCCACAATCAGGTCGGTCTTCACCTCCTCCAAAGCCTCCCCTGCCCTCCTGGGGCAGCACCAGGAGCCCCTCCTTTCCACTCTCTCACTTACGATAATACTGCCCACTCCAATCGTTGGCTCGTGACTCAGTTCCCCTCCTAGCCTGGAGTCGCCTCATTATCCCAGCTCCTCAGTGAAAACATGCATTGAATTGTTAAAGAAAACTCTGAAATGTCTGCAAGTTCATTGGAAAGACCTGTCTTCTTTTATTTGACATTTTCAGCACTCCACACTGCAAGACCCTGGGCATGTCGTTCCCACCTCAAAACCCTGGGCCTCACTTTCCCCACCTGCGAAGTGTGTTTATCATCCTTACCTCCTTGGGTGCTGTGAGGGTGAAATGGAATAGAGGGTGAAGAGGGGTCCCAGGGGCTGGGCTGCTGGGCGCTTCGGGCTGTGGGTGGAGGCATGTTTTCGCCTTGGTGAGACCCTTGCTGAGCACCTAGTAATGGTTTCTGGATTGCCCATCATGTTACAAAATTGAGACTATGATGAGCTTGCAGATGTTTTCTACAGCTTGTATATTTACAAGTTGACTCCTCAGAGGGTATTATTATTATTATTAATCACCCCTGTCGTTACTTCTCTTGTAATTCCCTGCTTTTCAGCCGCATTGACTGACATCCATGTTTTTTGTGCATGGCCTGGGATTCCTACCTCCCCGCTTTTGCTCAGACTTCTAACTCTGCCACTCTCTGTTGAACTCCTACTCAACCTTCAAGACCCACTCAAATGCCACCTGTCAATAGAGCTTTTTCTGATGCTCCCAGAAGGTTGTGCTCCCACCTTCCTCTCTGAAGGCCTTTTCATTCGTTGACTTAATTAAGGAGGGTGCGTGTGCCTCATCCTCTTTCTGAGCCCAGATTTCAGGGACCATGTCTGTTTGGTGTCTGTTTCCTGGGACCTGTGTCTGGTCCAGTGGCTGTGTCTGGGGGAAATGCAAGGACCTATCAGGGAATGAAACTGAGCCCACTGGGGAGGATGGGGGAGGGGGGCACGGGTGGGACCTGGGATAGGATCTGGGCTGACCTCTGTCTCCATCACAATCTGCCTGGGCTTGGCTCTGCCTGAACCTGCCCTCACCAAGCCAGCAGAGCGCCCACCAGCCTATGCCCGTGCCCTCCCACCAGCTCGGCTTCCTCCATCTTCCAGGAGAAATCAGCTGCGCGCCCAGGGAAACCGACATGGACGTACAGTTAGATGCAATATGTTAACAGGAATGTTCACCAAATGTCAAAACTTGGCTTCTCTGTCTTGGCAAAACCGTCTTGACAGAGCAAACTCGCCGGAAATGCAGCAAGCGGCAAGTCCCCTGGGCATGTTAACAGCTGAGAAGCCAGCTGGGAAGGATTCCAGCCAGGCAGCTGCCAGCAGCGGACTGACTCGCTGATGGAGTCCCGTTGGTAATATTGATGGTAAACATCACCCAGGTGTGTCAGCCTGCCCCGCAGGCAGAGAGCCCCGGAATTCAGAGCTGATTTCAAAGATAGCAGACAGCCAGGCAGCGTGGGTAGAGGTGGGGAAAGCTCTGAGTGAGGGTATGGGTTCCAGGCCTCCAGATTCCAGCCTGTGTATGACAGGGCTCCATGGCCGGGAATATGCCCCCTGGATTTCAGGTTGTTGTTGGGAAGCACTTACTGAGCATCTACTGTATGCCTGGCCTACTGGCTCAGAAACTAGAAAACCTGGCTCTGCTGTTTAGGAGATGACAGCCAGCTTTGCCTCTCCAGACCTTGATTCCTCAACTGTAAAGTGAGGACTATAATGACGACAGCTTCTGTTTAATGAGCACTTTTGAGGCAGGACAGAATAGGGACATGCCCCAGTGAACCAGCTCATAAATAGCAGACCGGATCGGCCAGGGCCTGCGCCTGTGCTCTAGGAGGAACAAAAGTGCAGATGACCTGCGTGGCCTTCCACTTGTGACGCCAAACCAGAAAGGACCGATATGGGAAAGTGACTCCACTGCACGTGCCCCAAAACTTTCAGAAACTCGGGGACGCATGACAGGAAGTGGATGAAACCTCCAGCAACCCGTGAGGCTTTGGTGACCTTAGATCCTCCCCCACAGCTAAATATTCCTCCCCTAGGATGGAGACGCACCCCTGTCCCAGAACAACATGTAAACCCGCCCCCTAGGAATCCAAGGGCGCCTGCACTTCTCCCTGGCGGGGACACCTGCGCACTATTTCAGCCTGTACTTTTGCTTTGTAATAAAGCCCTATTATGTCCCATTTCTCTGTCCCTCTCTTCCTTTCCCTTTCGCTGGTCCTGTGAAAGGCTCTTTTTTCACAGATAGACTGAGAACCTCAAACTGCCGCCGGTAACATTTCAGTGTGCCAGGCTCCGTGCTAAGAGCTTCTCAGGCACATCTTATCCACTCTTCATAACGCTCCTCTAATAGAACCCACTAACAGCACCATTTCATAGATGAAAAAGGAAAAATGCAAGGCTCAGGGAGTGTACTGGGTGGAATAGACCCTCAAAATCCATTTACCTCAGAATGTGACCATATTTGAAATAGGGCTACTGCAGACGTCATTAGTTAAGTTGGGTGGGTTAATACTGGAGTAGGGTGGGTCCTAACTCTGGTGTGACTGCTGTCCTTAGACATAGAAAATGTTTAGCCTCTAAAATTGAGAGAATAATTTTCTGTTGTTTTAAGTCACCTAGTTTGTGGTAATTCGTGACAGCAGCTTTAGGAGACTAACACAGTGAGGTTAAGTAAGTTGCCCAAAGCCACACAGCTAAGAAGCAGACCCCCTCGGATTGCAAAGCAGATTCTGATTCCAGAGCCCCAGCGATGAGCAGTGACTCTATATTAAATGAGTCAGTCGTGTTAGTCAGTGCCTGGCACATAGCAAGAGCTAACGAGGTGCTAGCTGCTATTATTGTCGCTGTTATTAGTTGTGTGTTATCATAAGCTTTCTCCCTCCTCTGCAGACTTCACAGGGTTGATGTGAAGATCAGTAAGATAATGAATACTTTGTAATCTTTCAAGATCCAGACAACTGTAAATTATATTGTCATCAATATCATCATCAGAAACAATGAAGGAAAGAAAAATTATAGTTAATACTTTTTCACAATCTATTGAAGTGTGTTTAGTCAAACCAACACCGATTCATCCTAATGAGGGGGAGGTGGGAAGTTAGCAAATCTGTTGTCCTCTGGGAAGAATTAGAGATTTTCCTGTGCTTCATTTATGTCACCAAATGCTGCCAGGTATGAGGGAAGTGGGAGAGAGAATGACCACAAATCTCCACTCCTCCCTGAAGCCACACCTTCTGCATGTGACTTTGCAGCCCCCTGACTTCCATGGGTGGCATGTATTTCCCTGCTCTTGACTTTGGATTGGCCATGAGCCTTGCGTTGGTCAACAGAATGGGATGGAAGTGATGGTGTGCTTAGTTTTTTGAGTTTCTATCTGCCCTCTTGTGCTTCTGCTTTCACCATGAGAGAATGTTCCAGGCAGCTTGCTGATTCCAGGAGCAGGTTGAGAGACACCTGGTGCAGAGCCACCTCCAGCTGGCTCCAGAAGGACCAGCCAGTCCCCAGCTGCAGACACGTGAGCTAAATCAATGCTCATTGCTGTGTGCCACTGAGGTTTTGAGATTGTTTGCTGTGCAGTACAACTGTAGCAAAAGCAAATGGATACAAACCCGTAAGGACTTCCTCCTTTAAATCCAGGTCTGCAAATGACCCTGTAGTCACCTGGAGCTATGACACACAATGAGAGTCAAATAACAGTGAGGATGTTCCCTTGAGCATCCATGGGGACCTGTGTGTTGGGAGGATGGTTATATGAATGGCACCTAATGACTGGGTGACCTTCGATGGCTCTCTGCCTTGGCTTTTCATCTGTAATATGGGAATAAAAATATGTTCCCCTTAGGATTGCTTTGAGTACTAAATTAAATAAAAAAATAAAAGGGTCTAGCATGGTCTAGCACAGAGTAGATCTCAATGAATATTAGTTCCTTAGCAAACAGAATGGTTGGAAGCTTCACATGGATATGACTTCTGCGTGTGGGTATGGGGGTATGTCATTTTATCCATCTTCAAGATGTGGAAACTGAGGCACAGTGCCAGGCCCCACAGAGAACTGAGGGAAGAGGGAGGGGGAATGCGAGGAGGTCACTTCTGGTTAATGGTGGCAGTGGTGGGCGGGGCTGGGTAAACCTCAGGAAAGAGAAGATTTAAAGGCAGAAGATGTTTGAGAATGAGAGACAGAGGATGCATGCAGGTGTCCCAGGAGCTCCCTGTCAGCAGGAAGAAGAATGACACAGGGATGGCTCTTACGGGCTATGGTCCCAAATGGGATTTTGCAGCTGATACAGGAAAAGCTGTCCTTATGCTGTTCAGCTAAAAAGAGAGATTCCTCCGGGCAGTGTAGTAACTAAACAATTTATGACGTACCCTTTTGTTAATAATAATTACAATAGTAATTATGATAGCAGCTGGCTCTGTTGAGTGCTTTGTTCCAGGCACTGCTGGGTGCTTCCCGTTGTTTGTGTCTAATCCCTCAACAACTTGGGAGTTAGGTCTTCTCCTGCCCATTCGACAGATGAGGAAACTGAAGCACAGATGATCATATAATTGGCCCACGTGACACAGCAGTGAGTGGCAGCATCGGGACTTGAACTCAGGTTCAAGGGTGACACTCAGAAAAGGATGACAAACGATGGTTAGAGTTTGAGCAGGCAGAGGCCACGCCCACCACCTCCACTTCCACCCCCGCCCCCTTCTTGGAGGCCCAGGCCAGGCTCCCATCAGCATTGTCTGGGTGGGTTCCAGGCTCCCCAGAGTTAGGTCTGGCTGATGTCAAAGCTTTAAACACTTAACCGTGTAATGCATTTAACCCCCGTGCTATACTCTAGTCTTTCCCAGTAAAACAAGTAGTGTTTAGTATTTGGCGCTATGATCCACGGCCTCCCCAAACTTGTGTCCTCACTAGCCTGTCTGCTGGTTTTGGTCCCACTTCCTGGGCACCCCTCCTCAAGGGCTCTGCTTCCTTACCCAACCTGTAAACCTTCTCCAGGGCTTGCTCTCATCCACTCCCATGGCTGAGGATGCTATCCCCCTGGTCACTCCTGCACTGTGGGACACTACTTAGCTCCATCGATGTCATTCACTCTTCCTGCTGGTTGTGGACAAAAAGGCAAAGCAGGTTTCACCCTGTGCATGGGATGCTTTCTTTGCAGACACCTGTCTCTTGTCATATTATAAATGCTTCAGTATAAGTGTGCTGGGTAAGGGTGCATGCACAAGTTAATCCAAGCCGAGAACAGTGCTTCAGGGCTGGTTAAGTTGCATAAGGAAAGACAGAAGCAGCCTTTGATGGGTGGAATCACAGGCGAAGTATCAGAACCCACTGTGTGGTGAAGTACCAACATCAGAAAACCTCTGAGGTCTTGTTGGACCACGGGGCTTGCCTGCCTGGCCATAAGGACATTGTTGTGAAGCATTTGTGCATGGAGTAGATTTGTGTCCCTGACACAGACACCTTTTCTGAAATTCTAACTGTATATTAATAAATGTCTGCATGTTTGGCAGAATTTAGAGTCTTGCTTTCATTATGGCACACCACCTGATAGCAATGTTGTGGGGGTGAAGCCATGCAGTTTCTCTCTGGCCCAAAACACCAGATCTGCCCAGATTCATCCAAAGAATCTGACATTCAATGAATTAAAAAATTAGCTTTTGGTTTACAAAGCTCCCTTTGGGAAGGATAAAATCTGAGGTTGTAAAATTATCCACCAGTAAATTTTTTTTTATTTTTTAATACATTATTTCACTCAGGTATAATTTTAGATTTACAGAAAAGTTGTAAAGATAGTACAGAATTCCCACATGCCCTTCACCCAGCTTTGCTGAATGCTTATGTCTTACATAGCCATGGTGCAAATGTCAAAACTGAGAAATTAACATTCATTCATTGCTATCAACTAAACTACAGACTTCAGTTAGATTTCACCGCTTTTTCCACTACCGTTCTTTTTCTGTTTTAGACTTTGGGTTGTATAATATTGAAAATTGCCCTCCAATTTGTGAAGCATTTCAAGCCAAACCATACCCACAGCCATATTTCCTTTTGGAAGAATTCCGAATAATACATGTAGATACCCTGCTGTCTAGGAGATGGAACTTAATTCCCCTCCCCCTGTGTGTTGGCTGGACTTAGTGATTCCCTCTCAAAGAACGGAGCATGGAAAATGAAAAATAGTAACTTCACATGGCAGACACTATCTTATCCGAGGGACCAAGGTTATCAGCGGCAGTGACAGGCCACATTGATATCATGCACCCCATGATATGATGCAACGAGAAGCATGTATCACCTCTGTGGTCTTCTTCTCCCAAACCCACAACCCCAGTCTAATCCTGAGAAAACATCAGGCAAACGCAGAGACATTCTACAAATACCTGAAGAGTAGTCTAAAAACGGTCAAGGTCATGAAAGCAGAGAAAGACTGAGAATCTGTCATAGGTCAGAGGAGACTGAGGGGACATGAATACTAAATGTTGTGATGTAGCTTCAATTTACCATTTTAACCCAGAGGTTCTAAACCTATTTAGGCAGATTTTCATTTTTTTAAAAAAGTCAAAAATTTTATTGTAACTTGAAAGGAAGATGTGTGTACAAGGGTATTCGTTGAAGCATTATTTATAATAGTGAAAGATTGGTTCCCATCTATGTGTATCTCTATAGAAACCGAGTTCAATAAATAATACTATATTCGCATGAGGAATACTTTACAGCCATTAAAAAGGAGAGCTAATCCTATATTTCTTATTTTGAAAAGATCCCCACAGAATACTAGTGAGTTAAATAAAACACATTTAACAGAACAGCACCTAAGTATGATGTATGATTTCTTCTTTTTTTTTATTCGGTGGCTGGCCATTGCAGGGATCTGTATCCCTGACCATTAAGTATGATTTCATCTTTTGAAATTAATGTGCGTTTGAGTGTGCATGTGAGCATTCCTAGCGAAGTACTTGGAAAGATGTTTGCCAGAAGGTTTTACAATGATTACCTCTTGATGGGGGGATTGGGGGAGATTTTTAGTTTTCCTCTTTATAATTGTTTGAATTGCTTAAAGTTTTAAAAATAGGCACTTTATTATTAAAACAAAAAGTACAGGCATTTTCATTTTGGAGAAATGGCACGTAAAGGGTTAAGCTTCATTTAGCTTAGAAGATTCACTCATGAAGAGCATATCGTTTTTTACCGATGACAGATAAATGAGGCATCATATAGATTTGATTTGATTTTGGATGCACTGGTGGGCGTCTCTCCTTGGATACCCAATATGTGGACTATTTTGGTGTATTTTCACTCCAAAGGACACCAAACGAACAATTAACCTGTTAACCAGCATTTACTGAGCTTGTGTTTTGTGCCCAGCACTGTGGACACATGTAAAAAAATCCAGATCCTCTTTCTTTAATACAAAAGGGAAATGTTTGGCCCATGTAGCTGCAAAATCAGCAATGTCACGGTGATGCCAGCAGCAATAGGGTGTGGGGACATCCTCTCAAGCGGCATGTGGGTAGCAGGCATTTATAGGGAGGCCACAGCAGGTGAACATGGGCGGATAAGCTCATGAGCACCTGTGAGGCACTCTCTACGGGTGTCCAGGAATAACCAAGTGATTGGATAGATGAGGAAGAGCCTGGGATCATGCAACCGGGCAGGGGAGCTAATGAACCAATCAAATCTGAGGATCACCTTTATCAGGGCTTCTTTAATACCCATAGGCTGGCAAGTCCTGAAGATGACTGGGTTACATGTGTATGTAGATATAGTTATCTATATATATATATGCACATGTGTCTCTGTTTGATATACACACATATGTGTAAAGCTATAGGAAAAGATTTTTTTTTTTTTCCTTTTTCGTGTCCGGCAACGGATTGCAACCCTCCGTGTCGCACCTGCACCTTGCTCAGCCAGTGGGTGGGAACTGGTCTGTATGTGGGATCCGAACCCACGGCGGGAGCGCTGTCACACTCCCAAGCGGCGCACTGTAGCAGTGCGCCACCAGGCCAGCCCAGGAAAAGATTTTTTAAAAAAGTTATCATGAGCCTTTGGAAAGCAAAAAATCTTTTGGTTATGTGGACAATCTTTTTTCTTCCCCCCATTCTCATCTTAATCCCCTACTACTTATCCGTTTTGTAGGTTTTATAGCTTGGATTTTCTGCAAGTGAGTCACAGCTTTTGTTATTTACACTGGAACTGAGACTACTCAACTCATATTCATATTGACTGCTTATCTCCCATCCCCCTAACAAAGGTATAGCACCTCTCACAGAAATGAATGCCATTTTCAGAAGTTTGTGTAGCCCAGTACCTTGGGTGGCAAAGGGCAGAAGTAACACTATGCGAGGCACCCAGGGTGGGCCACTGACATATGGCAGGCAGCACCCACAGCTGAGCTTAGACAAACTTCAGACACCCCAATTCACACATATCCTGCCCTGTCAATCCTCACCCCCAAATACTTACAGCCGGCCTCACACTCACTGGCACCTGTGCACATACTGTCTCCTCTTGCCTTCTAGTTACTGTGGATTGGATATTTTGCCCTCTTTATAAAAGACTTGCTAATGGAATAGGAGTCAATATGCTAAGGCTACAAAGTACATTTTACCAGGTACACCATTGATTTCATTCTATGCCTCTAACCCTTCTGATATTGTTGTACCCCAGTATTTTTTTTTTAATATAGACATACCATTTAAATATACTATCTTAGCTCTTTTGCCCATTTTTTAATTGGGTTGCTTGTTTTTTTCTTGTAAAGTTGTTTGAGTTCCTTGTATATTCTGGATATTAATCCTTTGTCAGATGTATATTTTGCAAATATTTTCTCCCACTCTGTTGGTTGTCTTTTAACTCTGTTAATTGTTTCTTTTGCTGTGCAGAAGCGTTTTAGTTTGATATAATCCCATTTGTTTATTTTTCCTTTGGTTGCCCACCCATGCTTTTGGGGTCTTATTCATGAAGTCTGTGTCCATTCCTACTGCCTGATGTGTTTCTCCTATATTTTCTTTAAGAAGTTTTATTGTTTCAGGGTATATATTTAATTCTTTAATCCATTTTGAGTTGACT
>NW_007729169.1:15515-15772 GCF_000696425.1 Galeopterus variegatus
CTGAAAGATAAATGCTGGCGTGGATGCGGAGAAAAAGGAACTTTCATACATTGTTGGTGGGAATGCAAAATGTTGCAACCCCTATGGAAAATGGTTTGGAGGTTCCTCAAACAGCTGAAGATAGATCTACCATACGACCCAGCTATCCCACTGCTGGTAATATACCCAGAGGAATGGAAATCATCAAGTCGAAGACATACCTGCTCCCCAATGTTCATTGCAGCACTCTTTACAATAGCCAAGAGTTGGAACCAGCC
>NW_007729169.1:16772-31378 GCF_000696425.1 Galeopterus variegatus
CGACCAGACCTATTTCCTGAAGTGTCTCTCCTATGTTTTCTTTAAGAAGTTTTATTGTTTCAGGAAACTATACTACAAAGCTATAATAACCAAAACAGCATGGTATTGGTATAATAACAGAGACTCTGATCAATGGAATAGAATAGAGCACCCTGAAATCAACCCACGCACTTACTGCCATTTGATCTTCGACAAAGGCATTAAGTCTATTCACTGGGGTCGGGACTCCCTCTTCAGCAAAGGGTGCTGGGATAACTGGTTATCCATTTGCAGGAGATTGAAACTAGACCCACATCTCTCACCATTTACTAAAATCAACTCAAAATGGATTAAGGATTTAAATATACACCCTGAAACAATAAAACTTATTAAAGAAAATATAGGAGAAACCCTTCAGCAAATAGGGCTGGGCACAGACTTCATGAATATGACCCCAAAAGCATGGGCAACCAAAGGAAAAATAAACAAATGGGACTATATCAAACTGAAAAGTTTCTGCACAGCAAAAGAAACAATTAACAGAGCTAAAAGACAGCCAACAGAGTGGGAGAAAATATTTGCAAAATACATGTCTGACAAAGGACTAATATCCAGAATATATAAAGAACTCAAACAACTTTACAAGAAAAAAACAAGCAACCCAATTAAAAAATGGGCAAAAGAGCTAAGTAGGCATTTCTCTAAAGAAGATATGCAAATGGCCAACAGTCATATGAAAAAATGCTCAACATCACTCAGCATCCGGGAAATGCAAATCAAAACCACACTGAGATACCATCTCACCCCAGTTAGGATGGCCAAAATCCAAAAGATGCTGAAAGATAAATGCTGGTGTGGTTGCGGAGAAAAAGGAACTCTCTTACATTGTTGGTGGGAATGCATAATGGTGCAACCCCTATGGAAAATGGTTTGGAGGTTCCTCAAACAGTTGCAGATTGATCTACCATATGACCCAGCTATTTCACTGCTGGGAATATATCCAAAGGAATGGAAATCATCAAGTCGAAGGTATACTTGTTTCCCAATGTTCATTGCAGCACTCTTCACAATAGCCAAGAGCTGGAATCAGCCCAAATGTCCATCATCGGATGAGTGGATACGGAAAATGTGGTATATCTACACAATGGAATACTACTCAGCTATAAAAACGAATGAAATACTGCCATTTGCAACAACATGGATGGACCTTGAGAGAATTATATTAAGTGAAACAAGTCAGGCACAGAAAGAGAAATACCACATGTTCTCACTTATTGGTGGGAGCTAAAAGTAAATAAATAAATTCACACGCACACACACACAAAAACGGGGGGGGGTGAAGAAGACTTAACAACTACAACTCCTTGAAGTTGATACGACAAGCAAACAAAAAACGGGGGGGGTGAAGAAGACTTAACAACTACAACTCCTTGAAGTTGATACGACAAGCAAACAGAAAGGACATTGTTGGGTGAGAGGGAGGAGGGAGGGCGATTTCGGTAATGGGCCACAATAATCAACCTCATTGTATATCGAAAAAATAAAATTAAAATAAATAAATAAATAAATAAAATGGAACTTCTTAAAAAAATAAATATACTATCTTGAATTTTTTTGCCTTGACATTGTTTTCTCTACATTTTGTTATTTTCAATGGCTATGTAATTTGCCATTGCATTGCTGTTACACCACTGATAGATTTTACTCATTATAGAGAAGATAGTCATGTTTTTGTACGATCCCATCATTTTTTTCTTTTGATTATCTCTTTGGAAATACACCACGGAATAGAATTTTCAGGTTGGAGGGAGAGAATTTTCATGACTCGTATCGTGGTTAAATGGTCTGTCTGCTTGTCTTCATGACAGAACCACACTGTTTTGACTCCTGTAGCTCTGTAGTAAGTTTTGAGATCAGGAAGTGTGAGACCTCCAATTTTTTTTTTCAATATTGTTTTGTCTATTCAGGGTCCTTTGAGATTCCATATGAATTTTAGAATTAATTTTTATATATCTGCTAAAAATGTTGGGAATTTTGAAGGGGATTGCTTTGAATCTGTAGATCACTTTGGATACTATTGACATCTTACTGATATTAAGTTTTCAGATCCACAAACATGCAATGTCTTTATATTTATTTGTGTCTTTAATTTCTTTCAGCAACATTTTGTACTTTTAAGTATACAAGACTTTTGCCTCCTTGGTTAAGTCTATTCCTAAGTATTTTATTCTATTTAATGTTATAAAATGCAATTGTTTTCTTAATTTGCTTTTTCAGATCATTCATTGTTAGTTTACAGAAAAGCAACAAATTTTTGTATGTTGATTTTGTATCTGGCAACTTGGCTGAATTTATTAGTTCTGACAATTTTTGTGTGTGTGGAATCTTTAGGGTTTTCTACTTATGTGTTCATGTTATCTGTAAACAGAGATAATTTTACTTCTTCCTCTCCAATATGGATGCCTTTTATTTCTTCTTCTGGCCTAATTGCTCTGGCTAGAACTTCCAATACTAGGGTGAATAGAAGTGACAAAAGTGAGCATCCCTGTCTTGTTCCTGATTTTAGAGAAAAAGCTTTTGGTCTTTCACCATTTAGTATGATATTAGCTGTGGGTTTTTCTGTATATGGACTTTATTATGTTGAAGTAGTTTCCTTTTATTTATTTTTTTAAGTAATGAAAGGGTTTTAGAATTTTGTTAAATGCTTTTTCTGCATCAATTGAAATGATCATGAATTTTTTTCCTCCCTTAATTCTGTTAATGTGGTATATTATATTGATTGATCTTCATATGTTCAACCATCCTTGCATTTCACAAATATTCATAAGTCCCACTTGGTCATTGTGTATAGTACTTTTAATATGCTGTTGAATTCTGTTTGTTAGTATTTTGTTGAGGATTTTTGCATCAAGATTCATAAGTGATATTGACCTGTAGTTTTCTTTTCTTGTATGTCCTTGTCTGGTTTTGGTGTCAGGGTAATGCTGGCCTCATAGAGTGAGTTAGAAAGTATTCCGTTCTGCCTGCCTGACTGACAGCAGCATGCCTGGGAACCTCACTGGTTGCAGGAAGCCACCACCCACCTGGCTGATGGCAGCAGCAGCCACCACTGCCTTATAGGCAGACTGCTAACTATTCAACAGCATTGACAGAGAGAGAGTCACCAATAGAGCCTGGGGAAAGAGGTAAGCAAGAGCAGACCTGTGACTCAGTGTCCCCAAATCCCACTGGCTCATTGAAGCTGAAGGATTCATTCAATGAAATAAAAAAGCAGGTTACAGCAAGCAGAAGAAAGCATTTATTCCACAGAGGGAATTATGCTGCCGCATGTGGTAACACATCTGGGGGTGGGAGGTAAGTGCACAGCCCATGAGAGTGCTTTGATCTGGGGAGAGACACACATGGAACCCTCTGAGGGTACAGAAACCCAGGACACTTGTTTTAGTCTGTTTTGTGTTGCTATAACAGAAATACCTGAGACTGGGTGATTTATAAAGAAGACTGGGTGATTTATAAAGAAGAGAGGTTTATTTTGTTTATGATTCTGGGACAGCTGCATCAGGCATGGCCTCAGGCTGCTTCTATTCATGGTGGAAAGTGGCAGCAGACGGGGGTACAAGCAGATCACATGGCGAGAGGAAGCAAGAGAGAGAGAGAAGGTGCCAGGGTCTTTTTAAGCAATGAGCTCTCGCAGGAACCGATAGAGCAAGAACTCACTCATTAATCCCCCCTCCCCCAGGGAGAGCATTAATCCATTCATGAGGGATCCACCCCCGTGACTCAATCAGTTTCCAACACTGCCACATTGGGGATCAAATTTCCACATGAGTTTTGGAGGAGACAACACATCCAAACTCCATCATTCTGTCCCTGCCCCCCCCAAACTCATGTCCCTCTCACATACAAAATACAATCATTCTATCCCAACAGTCCCAAAAGTCTTAGCTTGCTCCAGCACCAACTTAAAAGTCCAAAGTCCAGGGCTGGCCCGGTGGCGCACTCGGTAGAGTGCGGCGCTTGGGAGCGTGGCGGCGCTCCCACTGAGGGTTCTGATCCCATATAGAGACCGGTCCGCTCACTGGTTGAGCGTGGTGTGGGCACGACACCGAGGGTTGCGATTCCGTTACCGGTCACGAAAAAAGACAAAAAGAAAAAAATAAAATAAAATAAAAAATAAAAGTCCGAAGTCTCATCTGAGACCAAAAGCAAAAGTCTTTCCAGCTGTGAACCTGAAAAACAAAACCAAATTTATCTACTGCCAAGATACAATGGTGGAGCAGACATTGGGTATATATTCCCATTCCAAAAGGGAGGAATAGGCCAAAAGAAAGGAAAAACAGGTCCCAAACAAGTCCAAAACCCAGCAGGGCAGGCATTAAATCTCAAGGCTGGCAAATCAGGTACCCTTGATTCCATATTCGACTGCCTCTGCACACTGGTGTGAGGGTTTGGTCCCCAAGTCCTTGGGCAGCTCGCTCCTATGGCTTTCCTGGTCTCAGGCCACACTTCATCTCTCCCAGGCTGGTGTTCCACTCTAGTAGCTCTACAGGTCTGAGGTCTCCATGGCCTGCTCTCATGGCTCCACTAGGCATGGCGCTGTTGGGGTTTCTCTGCTGCAACTCTGACCCCACATTTCTGCTCAGAATTGCTTTAGCGAAGGCTGTCTGCAGTGACTCCACCCCCATGACAGATCTCTTCCTGGGCCCCCAGACTTTTCCATACATACTTTGAAATCCGGGTGGAGGTTCCTAAGCCTTCCCATCTCTGGCATTCTGTGAGCCTACAGACCTACCACCACGTGGATGCTGCCAAGACTTCTGGCTTGTATTTTCCAAAGCTGCAGGTCCAGCCACACCTGGGGCCAATTTAGCCACAGCTGGAGCAACCAAAGCAGCTGGGGTGCTGGTGCTGGAAGCAGCTTTTTGAGTTGGCCCTGGGCAGTGAGTCCATGGAGGGTGCCTCGGGCCTGTTCCCCAAGACCATTCTGTCTCCGTAGGCCTTTGGGCCTGAAATGGAAGGACTGGCCCCAGAGCCTTCTGCAGTGCCTTCAGGGCCTTTTTCTTCTTCTCTTGATAATCCCTTTCCTTTGTACTGACCTTCTTAGCTAATGGTCGCTGAGCTGCACCGTTGCATGCTCTCTGCTTTTTTTACCACATGGCCATGCTGCAAATTTTCCAAATCTTTATGCTCTGCTCCCTTTTAAAATTCTGGTTTCACATCATGCCTTTTCTGCCATAACTCAGCGTAGGCTGTTAGAAATAACCATGCATCCTTAATGCTTTGCTGCTTGGAAATTTCTTCTACCAGATACTCTGGTTCACAACTCTTAAGTTCCACCTTCCACAAAGTCCAAGGGCATGGACACAATGCAGCCAAATTCCTTGCTATGGTGTAGCAAGGGTGATTTTCTGTCCAATTCCCAGTAAGTTTCTCATTTCTATCTGAGACCTCATCATCCGCATGGCCTTTACTGTCCACATTTCTATCAGCATTCTGCTCGCCACCACATAAATCTCTAAGACATTCCAAACTTTCCCTCATCTTTTTCTCTTCTTCTAAGTCCTCCAACTCCTCCAACCTTTGCCCATTACCCAGTTCCAAAGCTTCTTCCACATTTTCAGGTATTTGTTTAGCAACACCCCACTCCTTGGTACCAATTATCTGTTTTAGTCCGTTTTGTGATGCTATAACAGAAATACCTGAGATTGGGTGATTTATAAAGAAGAGAGGTTTATTTGGCTTAGGATTCTGGGACAGCTGCATCTGGCATGGGCCTCAGGCTGTTTCTACTTGTGGCAGAAAAGTGGCAGCAGCCAGCGGGTACAAGCAGATCACATGGTGGGAGTAAGCAAGAGAGAGAGAAGGTGCCAGGGTCTTTTTAAGCAATGAGATCTCATGGGAACTAATAGAGTGAGAACTCACTCATTAATTCCCCCTCCCCCAGGGAGAGCATTAATCCATTCATGAGGGATCCGCCCCCATGACTCAATCAGTTTCCAACACTGCCACATTGGGGATCAAATTTCCACATGAGTTTTGGAGGGGACAACACATCCAAACTCCATCAATACTCAAATAAGTAAGGAAGAAAAATCCCCATCACCACCAATCCATCCCACAAGCAGAGGAAACAAGGTTCCAGGAAGAGCCTCTTCCTATAGGGTTTCTCTTGAAACCCATCCAAGGTCACCCATTCAAACTGAGGAGCTCCAGCATACCCCAGTGCACCCATCAGGGTCATGGGACACTAGCAAGGGTGCCAAAAAGCCCACGCAGGGTCAGTCACCCCAGCTGAAGAGCAACAGTGCACTCAGGCACTTCTCTTGAGAACTCAAGAGCTTGCCCATGTCCTTGATGAACAAACACAGTGTCACTAACCTCAGCACGGAATCACTAAGTGCCCCAGTGAGTAGGCCATGGAGGCACTCACATGCAATTACAACACTGAATATGTCCAAAATACCCACACAGAGACTACACTACTGCATCTACTTGGAACCAATACTAAAACACCCCATACGATGGTCAATATAAAATATCTCCACAGGAGGAAATCCCTCACCTGAAAGCCCACTCCAGAGTAATAGAAGAAGCACCTGCTCTACCAGGTGACCAGACATCAACATAGGGATACTAGAAAAATGATAAAACAAGGAAATGTGAAACTACCAAAAGAATACAATAATTCTCAAGTGTCAGACCCCACAGAACAGTAAGCCCATTAAATGACTGAAAAGGAATTCTGAGCAACAATCTTAAGGAAATGCAATGAGATACAAGAAGACTCAGTTAGATGACACAACAAAATGAGAAAAAGTATCCAGGATCTTAAGGAGGAAATTAAGAAATAAATACTAAAAAAAATAATGTTGCAGAACTCCTGAAGCAGAAGTATTTATTCAATGAAATAAAAAACATGACTGAGAGTTTAAGCAGCAGGTTAGAGCAAGCAGAAGAATGAATTTATGATCTTGAAGATGGTCTTGTCAAAATAACCCAGGCAGACAAAAAAAGAATTTAAAAAAATGAGGAAAATCTAAGAGAGCTAGCAGACAACTTTAAGCACACAAACATCTGAATCATAGGTGTTCAGAAGGGGAGGAGAAAGGAAAAGGCATTGAAAACCTACTCAATGAAATGATAGTGAAAATTTCCCCAGATATAGGGGGAACCATGGACCCACAGATCTAGGAGGCTTAAAGATCCCTGAACAGATTTGATCCAAAAGGTCCTCTCTGAGACACATTATAGTCAAACTGGCAAAGCTTGAAGACAAAGAGAGAATTTTAAGAACAGCAAGAGAAAAGCATCAAGTCCCCTATACGGGAATTCTCATCAGACTGACAGCAAACTTCTCAACAGAAACCCTATAGGCCAGAAGAGAATGGGATGATACTTTCAAAATACTAAAATTAAAAAACTGCCAGTCAAGAAGGATAGCCAGGCTATCCTTCAGAAATGAGGGTGAAATGGTATATTTCCCAGACAAACAAAAACTGAGGGAGTTCACTACCACATGACCAGCCCTACAAGAAATCCTCAAGGGAGTCCTGCATCTGGAATTAAAAAGTGATAATCACTGCCATGAATACACCAGAAAGAGCAAAACCTTCTGGTAGAACAAAAATGCAAATGAGAAAGAAAAATAAATTGTATCTTACCACCTCAGAAAAACAACAAACACTGAAGTCAAGCAATAAAAGGGAAAGAAAGGAACAAAAGCTATTTAAATTAACCATAGGAAAAGCAATTAAATGACAGGAGTAAGACAGTACCTCTCAATAACAACCTTAAATGTAAATGGATTAAATTCTCCACTCAAAAGACACAGACTGACTGATTGGGTTAAAAAACTAGACCCAACAATAAGCTTTCTTCAAGAGACTCACCTCACCTGTAAAGATACACACACTAATAATGAAGGGATAGAAAAGATACACCACACAAATGGAAACAAAAAGGAGCAGGAGTAGCTATTCTTATATCAGATAAAATAGGCTTTAAACCAAAAACCATAAAAAGAGACAAAGAAGGCCAACCTTTGACAAAGAAGGGATCTATCCAGCAAGAAGACATAACAATCATAAATATACATACACCCAACACTAGAGCACCCAGATATGTAAAGCAAACACTATTAGACCTAAAAAAAGAGATAGATCCCCAAATGATAATAGTTGGGTACCTGAATACCCCTTTTTTGGGGATTGGATAGACCATCAAGGCAACAAATCAACAGAGAAACACAGTATTTTAACTATACTTTAGATCTATTGGACCTGGCAGATAGCTACAGAACATTTCATCCATCAACTACAGAACATAGTACATTCTTCTCATCAGCACATGGAACATTCTCCAGGATAGACTACATGTTAAGTCACAAATCAAGTCTCAGTGAATTTTAAAAAATTGAAATCATTTCAAATACCTTTTCAGACCACAAGAAATCAAAACTAGAAATCAATGTCAAATGAAACTCTGGGTACTATACAAATACATGGAAATTAAACAACCTGCTCCTGAATGACCTATGGGTCCAAGAAGAAATGAAACAGGAAATCAAAAAATGTCTTGAAACTAATGAAAATGACACATCATACCAAAACCTGTGGGATACTGCAAAAGCAGTACTAAGAAGGAAGTTTATTGCAATAAACACCTACATCAAAAGAATAGAGAGATTGCAGATAAACAACCTAATGCTACACCTCAAGGAACTAGAAAAACAAGAATCATCCAACCCCAAAATTAGTAGACAGGAAGAAATAAAGATCAGAGCAGATCTGAATGAAATAGAGACCCAGAAAATGATACAAAAGGTCGGTGAGCCAAAAAGTTGTTTTTTTGAGAAGATACACAAAATAGACAAACCATTATGTAGGCTAACTAAAAACAAAGAAGAGAGAAGACTTAAATAATAAAAATCAGAAATGAAAAAGGATACATTACAACTGATACCACAGAAATACAAAGAATCATTAGAGACTATTTTTTTTTTCCTTTTTGTCTTTTTTCGTGACCGGCAACGGATTGCAACCCTTGGTGTTGCGCCCGCACCTCGCTCAGCCAGTGAGCGGCTGTATGTGGGATCCGAACCCTCGGCGGGAGCGCCGCTGCGCTCCCAAGCGGCGCACTGTAGCAGTGCGCCACCGGGTCGGCCCCCATTAGAGACTATTATAAACAACTATATGGCAAAAAACTTGAAAACCTGGAGAAAATGGATAAATTTCTGGACACACACAAACTACTAAGACTAAACCAAGAAGAAATAAAAAACTTGAACAGACGAATAACAAGCAATGAGATCAAAGCAGTAATCGGCAGTCTTCCAACAAAGAAAAGCCCGGGACTGGATGGCTTTACTGCTGAATTCTACCAAACCTTTAAAAGGGAATTGATACTAATTCTCTTCAAACAATTCCAAAAAGTTTAAACAGAGGCCATTCTCTGAAACTCATTCTATGAGGCCATCATCACCCCGATACCAAAACCAGACAGAGATACAACAAAAAAAGAAAAGTACAGGCCGAAATCTCTGATGAACATAGATGCAAAAATCCTCACCAAAATATTAGCAACACATTGGGCCGGCCCGGTGGCACACTGGATAGTGCTCCACTTGGGAAGCGTGGCAGCGCTCCCGCCCGAGGGTTCAGATCCCACATACAGACCGGTTCCCTCTCACTGGCTGAGCGAGGCGCGGGAGCAACGCCGAGGGTTGCGATCCTGTTGCCGGTCCCGGCCCAGTACGGGGGCGACACTGAGGGTTGCGATCCGATGCCGGACACGGAAAAAGACAAAAAAAAAAAAAAAATATTAGCAACACATCAAAAAAGTTATACACCATGATCAAGTGGGATTCATCTCAGGGAGGCAAGGATGGTTCAAAATATGCAAGTCAATAAATGTGATACACCACATCAGCAAAATCAAGTACTAAAACCATATGATTATCTCAATAGATGCAGAAAAAGCATTTGACAAAATTGAACATCCCTTTATGATAAAGACTCTCAGCTAATTAGGCATTGAAAGAAAATTTCTCAAAAGCTATATATGACAAACCCACTGCCAATATTATCCTGAATGGGGAAAAGCTAAAGCTTTTCTCTTAAGATCAGGAACAAGACAAGGATGCCTGCTCTCACCACTCCTATTTAACACAGTATTGGAAGTATTAGCCAGAGCAATCAGGCAAAAGAAGGAAACGAAGGACATCCAGATTGGAAAACACAAAGTCAAACTGTCCCTGTTTGCAGATGACATGATCCTATATATAGAAAAACCTATAGATTCTACCAAAATACTCTTAGAGCTGATAAATGATGTTGGTAAAGTTGCAGGATACGAAATCAACATGCAAAAATCAGTAGCGTTTTTATACTCCAATAACGAACTAGCAGAAAAAGAAATCAAGATAGCAAGCCCATTTACAATAGTCACTAAAGAAATGAAATATCTAGGAATCAGCTTAACCAAAGAAGTGAAAGATCTCTACAATGAGAACTACAAATCACTGCTGAAAGAAATTGAAGAGGACACAAAAAGATGGAAAGACATTCCATATTCTTGGATTGGAAGAATTAACATTGTGAATTAACATACCACCCAAAGCAATCTACAGATGCAATATAATCCCTATCAAAATACCAATGAGAGGGCCGGCCTGGTGGCGCACTGCTACAGTGTGCCGCTTGGGAGCGCGGTGGCGCTCCCGCCGAGGGTTCGGATCCCACATACAGACTGGTTCCCGCTCACTGGCTGAGCGAGGGGCGGGCGCAGCACCGAGGGTTGCGATCCCGTTGCCGGTCCCTGTCCGGTACGGGCGTGACACTGAGGGTTGCGGTCCGTTGCCGGACACGAAAAAAGACAAAAAGGAAAAAAAAAAATACCAATGACATTCTTCACAGAAATGGAAAAAAAAAAAAACAATGCTAACATTCATATGGAACAGCAAAAGATCCCAAATAGCCAAAACAATCCTGAGTGAAATAAAATAAAATAAAGCCAGAGGCATAACACTACATAACTGCAAATTACACTACAAAGCTATAGTAACTGTATTAGTCCATTTCTAGCGCTTATAATAAAATACACGGAACTGGGTAATTTGTAAGAAAATGAAATTTACTGCTTACGGTTTTGGAGGCTAGGAAGTCCAAAGTCCACCCAACACATCTGGTGAGGGTCTTGGTGGTGGGAACAGGGACCCAGGGGTCTCACATGGAAGAAAATGGCAGAGCAGAAAAAGACTAACTTCTCATGTGCTCTTCTTTTAAAGCCCTCAGAACCATGCCACTGACCACCATTATTAATCAATACACTATGGCGTGGTCCTGGTATCTTATCACCTATTCTAGGCCCTACCCTTCAACCACTGCAATAGGATTTCCTGCCTTCAACAGTTACAGTGGGGATTTAAGCTTCAATGAAGTTGGTGGGGGAGGCATCCAATCTATAGCAGTAACCAAAATAGCATGTTACTGGCATAAATCAGACACTTGGACCAATGGAACAGAACAGAGAACCCAGAAATCAACCCACCTACATACAACCCACTGATCTTTGGCAAAGGCAACAAGAACATACATTGGGGAAGAGACTGCCTCTTCCATAAACAGTACTGGGAAAACTAGATATCACATGCAGAAGGATGAAACTAGACCCATACCTCTCACCATATACCAAAAAGAACTCAAAATGGATTAAAGACTTAAATGTAAGATGTGAAACTATAAAACTCCTAAAAGAAAATAGGGGAAACACTTCAGGAGGTAGGATTGGGCAAAGGCAACAAAATAAAAAAATAAACAAATGGGATTATATCAAACTAAAAAGCTTCTGCACAGCAAAAGAAATAATCAACAGAGCGAAAAGACAACCTACAGAATGAGAGAAAATATTTGCAAACTATACATCTGACAAGGGATTAATATACAGAATATACAAGGAACTCAAACAACTTAACAGTAAGAAAACAAGTGACCTGATTAAAAAATGGGCAGTGGAGCTGAATAGGCATTTCTCAGAGGAAGAAACACAAATGGCCAACAGACATGAAAAAATGCTCAAAATCACTAAGCATCAGGGAAATGCAAATCAAAACCACACTGAAATATTGTCTCACCCCAGTTAGACTGGCCATTATCAAAAAGACAGAATAACAAATGCTGGAGAGGTTGTGGAGAAAGGAGAACACTCCTATACTGTTGGTGGGACTGTAAATTAGTGAAGTCATTATGGAAAGCAGTTTGGAGATTCCTCAAACAACTACAGACAGAACTGCCATACGACCCATCCATCCTACCGCTGGGTATTCCCAAAGGAATGGAAATCATCACGCTGAAGGGATACCTGCACTCCCATGTTTAGTTCAGCTCTACGATAGCCAGCAGTTGGAATCAACCTAAATGTCTATCGATGGATGACTGGATAAGGAAAATGTGGTATATTTACACAATGAAATACTACTCTGCCATAACAAAGAATGAAATTCTGAAATTTGCAGTAACATGGATGAACTTAGAGACAATTATGTTGAGTGAAATAAGCCAGTCACAGAAAGAGAAATACCACATGTCTTCACTCATAAGCAGCAGTTAAAAAATAAACAAATAAATAAAATTAAAAAAGAAAGAAAGGAAGATACAACAATCACAATAATTCATTGGACTTTCAAAAGGAGAGAACAGATCTGAGGCCATCAGAGGTTGGAAAGGGGGATTAGCAAGAAATAGGTAAAGGGCAACAAGAAATGATTTTATAGTGTGATGTTAAACCTAGTTATCCTGATTTGAGCATCTCATATTGCACACAGGTATCGATATTCGATACCGTACCCCACAGATATGTACCATCAGTTTTTTCAATCAAAAAGAGAAAGTATTCCTCCCTCTTCAATTTTTTGAAACAGTTGGAAAGGACTGGTGGTAATTCTTTTTTAAGTATTTGATAGAATTCACCAGTGGAGCCACAGTCCAGGGCTTTTCTTTGTTGGGAAGTTTTTGGTTACTGATTCAATCTCCATACTAGTTATAGGTCTACACAGATTTTCTGTTTCTTCATGATTCAGTCGTGGTATGTGTTAGTTTCTAGGAATTTGCAAGTGACATCTAAGATATCCAATTTGTTGGCATTCATAGTACAACCTTTTAATCCTTTTTCTTCTATAAAATTGATAGTAATTTTCCAAATTTATTTTCTGATTTTAGTTATTTTAGTCTTCTATTTTTCTTACTCAATCCAGCTAAAGATTTGTCAATTTTACTGATCTTTTTTAAATAACCAACTTTTGGTTTAGTTGACTTTCTCTCTTGTTCTTCCATTCTCTATTTTGTTTACTTATTTATCTATTTAATTAATTTATTTTATTTGCTTTTATCCCTGTTATTCCCTTTCTTTTGCTAGCTTTGGGTTTAGTTTGCTCTTTTTTTGTAGTTCCTTAATGTATAAACTTAGGTTGTTGATTTGAGATCTTTCTTCCTTCTTATTATAAGCATTTACAGCTATCAATTTCCCTTGGTAGCACTGCTTCTGCTGCATCCCATAAGTTCTGGTACGTCACGTTTTGATTTTAATTTATCTCACGATGTTTTCTAATTTCCCTTGTGATTTCTCCTTTGACCCACTGGTTGTTCAGAAGCATGCTCTTTAATTTCCACATATTCACGAATTTTCATTTTCCTTCTACTATTGATTTCTAGTTTCATTCCATTGTGATTGGAAAAGATATTTTGTATGATTTCAGTCTTTTAAAATTTATTAAAACTTGTTTTGTGACCCACCATACGGTCTATCCTGGAGAGTGCTCTTTGTGCACTTGAGAATAATTTACTCTCCGCTGTTGTTAGGTGGAGCATTCTGTACATGTCTGTTAGGATTAACAAGTTTTGTACCTAATTTAGCAATCTTATTCCAACAGCCTTTCTTTCACTGTTTGTGTGTATGTGTTAGGTACCTTATATCACCCTTTGAACCAGCTTCATTATCCTGATAGTTTCCTCATTGAATTAAATAAATCCTTTTTTTCTCACTATATATTTGTATTGGAGTTACGACTTTAATTTTTGAAAATTATACTTTGACACATGAACTGAGAAGGGTGTGTAAGGGGGTCACTCCAGGAGATAAGGGATGGATGTCTAATCTGAATCTCTTACTGATGCTCCTCTCTAGGCTGAGTGAGGACAAAACCACCTCTCTCCTGATCCAGGCTACAATTTTTGAAAAAAATCTCACTAAAATAGAACTCAGGAAAAGTTTTTAAAAATATATAAATACAATATATGGTATGTTTTAGAATGTAAATTTAGAACTTCATGTAAATTTCTCTTGTAACAATTTTGTAAGCTGATGGAGTCTGGATGTGTTGTCCCCTCCAAAACTCATGTGGAAATTTGATCCCCAATGTGGCAGTGTTGGAAACTGACTGAGTCATGGGGGCGGATCCCTCATGAATGGATTAATGCTCTCCCTGGGGGAGGGGGATTAATGAGTGAGTTCTCGCTCTATTAGTTCCTGAGAGAGCCGATTGTTTAAAGGACTCTGGCACCTTCTCTCTCTCTCTCTTGCTTCCTCTTGCCATGTGATCTGCTTGTACCCACTGGCTGCCTGCTACTTTCTAC
>NW_007729169.1:32646-33784 GCF_000696425.1 Galeopterus variegatus
GGGGAAAAGAGGACTCTAAGAGGAACAGAAGTAGCAACTACAGAAAGCAGCCACCACCTGCAGAGCTGAGCACAAGCAAACAAGGGAGGACCTTAGAAACTTAGAGGAGCACTCACCCTTCCCCCAAACTGAGATCCAGACCTCTCCCTTTCTGTCTAAAAGTAGGGCATAAATTTCCCTTTGTAAAGTGTCCTCTTTCCCCCACTCACCTTCTGTACCAGAAACAGAAGACAACTCTTATTACTGGAGACAGCATTGGCTTGAACTACACAAACAAACCTTTATGAAATAATCCTTATTTTCCATTAGTTTCCCCCATATATTTCCCTTCTCACAATTTACCACCCCTAGAAGATCAAACCCCTTTTCCTTCATTTTATCACATCTCTACAATTTATTGCTCATTGTTAAAATGGAATATAAGCTCTTGAGCCTAACTGCTTCTTTGGGATTTTCACTTCCTTTCTATGAAGACTCTCATGGCATGTAATAATATTAAATAATTTTATATCAAATATAATTTGTATACCTTTTCTCCTGTTAATCTGTCTTTTGTCCCTTTGATTTGCAGAGTCCCAGTTACTACTGAACATAAGAGAGTAGAGGAAAAAGTCTTTTCCTTCCCTATGATGAAGATGCAGTCTAGATGCCAGGGACGGGTTTCTTTCCTGTCCTTTATAGCTGATGTTCAGGAGCTCATTCTTTAACAGAAAAGTATCTTTATTTTTTCATCTCCACACAGTTCTGTGTTAAAGTACAGTCATAACTGAGAAAGCTTCAAGCACAGCTTCCAAAACTCCAGTCTGGGTTTCCTAGATCCTTGCTTCTTAGGTTGAATAAAAGACTACTTACCGGTTCCTAACATGTGCCAGCAGGAGAGAGGTAAAACCCAGTAATAACCTTCAAGGAGCTTAGGGAATCAAAAACCAAACCCCTGAGATATTAAACAAGAACATTTCAACAAAAGTCAGATACAACAATAAATCAACCATCACAAGGCCATATACGACTAAGGCAGGAAGTGCCTTAAGGTAACCACTAGCAGGAGGCCCTGCAGTCTGAAGTGGGCAAGGTTGGTTTAATAGAGAAGGGTGGTGAGCAGGCAGGCAGGACGAGGTTCCGAAGAGCAGACACGGAG
>NW_007729169.1:35290-39570 GCF_000696425.1 Galeopterus variegatus
GGGCGGGAGCGCCGCCGCGCTTCCCAAGCAGCGCACTTATCCAGTGCGCCACCGGGCCGGCCCCACTAATGCCATTTTTATGTTTTAGTATCCAACCCAGGATCCCACATTGTATTTAGTTGTCATGCTTCCTCAGTCTCCTCCAATCTATACCAGTCCATCAGTCCTTTCACGATCTTGAGGCTTTTGAAGAGTATTAATTATTTTGTAGAATGTCCCTCACTTTGGGTTTGTTTCGTGTTTCCTCATGATTAGGTGGAAGTTACGTGTTACTGAGAAGGATACCACAGAAAGGCTGTGCATCACACTGGGGCATGTGACGTTGTTATGTACAACTGTGTGATATTAAACTTGGTCACTCAATTAACGTGGTGTCTGCCAGAATTCTCCATTGTAAACTTACTATTTTTCTCTTTGTAATTACCAAATATTTTGGTGGAGATCCTTTGAGATTACAAACATTCTATTTTTTTTTTTTTTGTCCTTTTTGAGACCGGCCAGCCGCGCTCAGCCAGTGAGTGCTGTGAGCGCACCGGTCATCCCTATATAGGATCCGAACCCGCGGCAGGAGCACTGCTGCACTCCCAGTGCTGCACTCTCCCGAGTGCGCCACTGGCTCAGCCCCAAACATCCTATTTTTGCTTAAATGTTTACATCAGTAATTTTAGCATCCATCCATAAGCAATTATTAGTTTGGTGTTACACACACACACACAAGCACACACACCACTTACACCTAGACATATCATATTCAAACTGCAGAAAACAAACGATGAAGAGAAATTCTTGAAGGTAGCTAGGGAAAAAAGGAACATTCACAGGAACTAGACTAGTATTGTAGCAGACCTCACATCAGAAACCACACAAGTCAAAAGACAACAGTGTGACATCTTTAAAGTAGTGCAATTAAAAAAAACAACAACCTGTCAACACAGAATTATTATCTGTAAAAAAAAGACCTTTCAAAAATGGAGGAGAAACAAAGACTTTCTTAGACAAACAAACACTAAAGGACTTCACGGCCAGCAAACCTACCCTACAGGAAATGTTAAAGGGGCTGGCTGGGGGCTGGCTGGGGGCTGAGCCCGTGGCGCACTTGGGAGAGTGCAGCTCCCTCCGCAGGTTCGGATCCTATATAGGAATGGCCGGTGCGCTCACTGGCTGAGCGCGGNTCAGCCAGTGAGTGCTGTGAGCGCACCGGTCATCCCTATATAGGATCCAAACCCGCGGCAGAAGCGCTGCTGCACTCCCAGTGCCACACTCTCCCGAGTGCGCCACTGGCTCGGCCCCAAACATCCTATTTTTGCTTAAATGTTTACATCAATAATTTTAGCATCCATCCATAAGCAATTATTACTTTGGTGTTACACACACACACGCAAGCACACACACCACTTACACCTAGACATATCATATTCAAACTGCAGAAAACAAACGATGAAGAGAAATTTTTGAAGGTAGCTAGGGAAAAAAGGAACATTCACAGGAACTAGACTAGAATTGTAGCAGACCTCACATCAGAAACCACACAAGTCAAAAGACAACAGTGTGACATCTTTAAAGTACTGCAATTAAAAAAAAAAACAACCTGTCAACACAGAATTATTATCTGTAAAAAAAAGACCTTTCAAAAATGGAGGAGAAACAAAGACTTTCTTAGACAAACAAACACTAAAGGACTTCACGGCCAGCAAACCTACCCTACAGGAAATGTTAAAGGGGCTGGCTGGGGGCCGAGCCCGTGGCACACTTGGGAGAGTGCAGCACTGGGAGCGCAGCGACACTCCCGCCGCAGGTTCGGATCCTATATAGGAATGGCCGGTGCGCTCACTGGCTGAGCGCGGTGTGGGCAACACCACACCAAGGGTTGCGATCCCCTTACCGGTCACAAAAAAGACAAAAAAAAAAGGGGGCTGGCTGGTTAGGTCAGCTGGTTAGAGTGAGGTGTTATAGCACCAAGGTCAAGGGTTTGGATGCCCTTACTGGCAGCTGACTGCCCAACCCCCCGCCAAAAAAAAAAAAAAGTTAAAGAAAATTCTTTTCTAAAACAGTGGGGGAGAAGGAAAAACTCTTCCATAAGAAGAATTCCAATTAATAAATGTGGAAGGAATTGGGGAAATAGAGAATTACCAGAACACCAAAACAAATAATTTCAAATTGATTATTAAACCACTGTCAAACTGAACCCTGGTTAACTTGTATGTAAAATAAGATCATTATTCCTTTTATTTCAGAAAAGATTAAAGTCAGCGTGAGGATAAGGGCCCTGCACTCTTCACAATGTGGTTATGAAGATCAAAATATTACAATTGTGAATGGGTAAGCCTTGAAATTATAAGATGCTAGCAAGATACAAGACATTATTACAGCTTTTCCAAAACATTTTACTACGTCAGACAGTTCAGCTGGCTCAGCTGATGCTGATACTGAAATGAAAGGAGTCAGAAGAACAGAATGTTTGGTTTGGTAGAAAACTATCAGCAAGAATGACACCATTTAATAATCCAGAAGCATTATTGAAACCCAGCATGGCAAGTGCTGGGCACTTGGTGCAGAAACAAAACAAAATCTTCCTCTGTTGGATGTAGATCCCTCCACCCACCAGCGTGTTGACCATCAGGGCCCACTGCCTATGCAGTTTCCAAGGGTCCCCAGTGCCTTCCCTGAGCATCACCTCATTTCATTCTCTCAACAGCTTTGTGAGGTAGTCGATGTTGTTACCATCTCCATATCAGAGATGCAAAGGGCCTGGGGCACAGTGAGGTTGACAGACTCGCCCCGCCTCTCCCACATTGGAAATATTGTGACTGGTGTCAAACCCAAGTGCTGATGCTGAGAACTGTTCTTCCCTATGCAGTTGGGATGGCCTTGGAAACTGTGCTGTACTTTGTTATTTGCATGTTGTTACCCAAAATGTGGGATGTGTGCCAATGATTTGGGTGGAACCTGAGATGATCTTAGGGGCCCTCAGGTGTGGAATTAACACTGAATCACATAATGAGAAAGCTATTCCCTTTCCAACTGTCTTCCAGTTCTTTTGGTTACACCACAGAGAAAGTCTCTGTTTGGTGCTAGTGTGTCTTTAACACCTTCCCTACACTTACTAATCTGTTTTTAACAGAGAGAGAAAAAGCCTCAGGCTTAGAGCCTTAATAAGAAACAGGATCTGTCTAGAATTTAATAACATAGTTTTATCTTCACTTTATTTTTACAATTACTCCATTTTCTATTTATAGCAAGTGATACCAGTCTTCCATTTAGTTACTATGACAAAGTCTCTTTTTAACACAAAACTAATTAAAAACTGAGTTGATTAAAATATGAAAAAACAAATATTAAGAAGATACTCTTCCAGGTAGTATGGAGATACAGCAAAGCTTGACAAGCAGTGTAGGATGATGGTCACATGGGAAACTCTGTGTCTTGGCTTCAAGGCCCCTGCGTTAAAGCCCAGTTTATGTTTACAGCATCACAGAAAACTCCAAGATTGCCCAGCTGTGAGCCCAGCCATGGATAAAGCCTGAAAGCTTCACAGATGTCACGTCAATGGGTCCCTTTATTGCTCCAGAAGTCTCTGGGATCCTAAATAGAGGAGCCTGGGCCAACCTCAAAGCTTTCCACAAACAGTCACTTTCCTCTTGGCCTGTAAGCTACCAGGGTAGCACAACATGATTCTGATGGGGAGGCCACATGGTGAAAGTCAGACGACAGAATAGAGAGAATTAATGAAAAGCACCAGAGACATGCCGAGTGGAGACAAAGGTGACCAGAGAAAACAACAGTAAATGTTCTTATTCTGGCGAGAATGTGAGGACTCGTTGGAAACATGATGAAAACCATGACTCCACATGCACACGTGTGCACTCTTCCTTTCTCATCCTTGCGTGCATACATGACAACATTAGGGGACTTGTGGGTGTCAGGTTTTAAACTCAGCTTTGATGTGACTATTTAGAAATCCCCTTGTTGAGCAATTCATACCTAAGAGCAACTGCAGAGAGACTTAACTAAATAAGAAATTCCAGTTTTGCAAAAGTTTTTGCATATGTTACTGCCGTCCATCCAACCATCCATCCATCCATCCATCCAACCATCCATCCATCCATCCATCTGTCCATCCATCCACTCAACATACTTGTCCCCTTACACTTGTTCTCAAATGTTTCCCCCAGGAAACCCCTAACCCAGAGGAGAACAAACTCCTCGGAGACCCTGAGGCGACTCCTCAAGACAAAAGCCCCAAATTTGTTTTTCATATTTAACTTAAAAGTTTATGCCAA
>NW_007729169.1:39647-53369 GCF_000696425.1 Galeopterus variegatus
AATTCCAGTTTTGCAAAAGTTTTTGCATATGTTACTGCCGTCCATCCAACCATCCATCCATTCTTCCATCCAACCATCCATCCATCCATCCATCCATCCATCTGTCCATCCATCCACTCAACATAAATGTACTATACTTGTCCCCTTACACTTGTTCTCAAATGTTTCCCCCAGGAAACCCCTAACCCAGAGGAGAACAAACTCCTCGGAGACCCTGAGGTGACTCCTCAAGACAAAAGCCCCAAATTTGTTTTTCATATTTAACTTAAAAGTTTATGCCAATTTTGGATCCTTCTTAAAGAAAGCCATGTGTTTCAACATAACATCTCTCTGGAAAAATTATTTAGCAAAACTGACCCTCTAGGAAGATGTGCCTTGCTTATACTGATGCTCCTTGGCTTCCTGGCACAACTCCCAGGTCTCCAGGGACTTGTGTTGGAGATTCAAGGACTTGCTTTATATCAGTCCAGGTACCAGGAATATGGAGATGAAGAAATTCCCCAAGGGCCGGGACCCAGCTCCTCTCCCCATGCCTGCAGCACCTAGTACAGTGTAGAGCCCACGAGGAGCTCTGTTTGTGGTCAGAGATTCCTAACAAGCGTTTTGCAGTAGCTCCAGGATGCTTTCCCTCTAAAAATGGTATAGGTAATAGTTCAAAATCTCTGACTTTGGAGCTGGGCAGCTCTAAGTTCAAAACCCAGTGTAGCTGCTTATTGGACTTCTACTGTCAGGCACTTCTGGTATTTTAAAGAAAATGTTTGGGTTTGCCAGCTGGAAGAAAAGGCAACTCAGCCTGAAGAGGGACCTGTTGAGGGAGGGTTCAATGGCTGTGTGGTGTAGGGGCCAAGAGCCCCAACCTCAGCATCAGGAGACCCGGGTTCTTCCCCTGGCTGTGTACCATCCAGCCCCAAGACCTCAGACAAGGAGCGATCCTTGTGCCTCTGTTGCCTTGTGTCAAAAACAAGGAGGTTGCAGGAGATGGCTCCTAAGAGTCCCTCCAGTTCTGATGTCCTCTGCCCAACATTTCTGTTTTGCTAGAGACAAGTTTTGGGCTTCTTTATGGGGTCTGTCTCTCCTCATTTCTGAAAGTTCTGTGTGTACACACCAGTCTCATCTTATAGAAACAACAGCTATCTCTTTTAATGCTGCTGTCATCCCCCCAAATGTACTTTCTTACATATACAAAGAAGATCAACAGACTTCGTTCTAGTATGGAAGTTTCAGCTGCATGGGAAGCTGTGTATCTAGACTTGTTACAGCCCCAGAAGTCAGAAATGGACTAGAAAAAAAAAGCCAAATTTCATTATCTGGCCTAGAACATTCCTCCAGTCAAGACTCCAAGATGATGTTCACAGTGCTGCTGTCATCCCCCCAAATGTACTTTCTTACATATACAAAGAAGGTCAACAGACTTCGTTCTAGTATGGAAGTTTCAGCTGCATGGGAAGCTGTGTATCTAGATTTGTTACAGCCCCAGAAGTCAGAAATGGACTAGAAAAAAAAAGGCCAAATTTCATTATCTGGCCTAGAACATTCCTCCAGTCAAGACTCCAAGATGATGTTCACATCCCTAAAGGTCAATTTCTCATTTCCTTTTTCTCTGAGGGCAATCAATGCCTGTTTAATTAGGTGCTTGCCTTCCACTGTCCATAATGATCACTCATGGAATCTTAATTAATAAGGATTTATTAAGTTTTCAGTTCTAATAAATAGTCCTTATCTTTGCAATGGGCCCTAAGCCCTGGTAGAAATGAAATGGTCTATGTGACCATTCGAAGAGAAAATGTTAAGCTACGCTCTTTAGTTACAAAAGGAGCCTCTCCCCTCCCCCACCCTCCCCCACGTCCTTGCTGCAGTTTAAAGGCCTGAAGTTGAGTTTAGTTTTCTTATCACATTGAGGTCCCACAGACAGCTTAGTCAGGCATTAAGATCTTAAAAGAAAGGGAAAACAAAAACCAGAGAAGCAGGTACAGAGTAGAACAGATACTTTCCTTTTCATGGCACCACTGACGAATCCGCTCTGAAAGAAGCCTGATAAAAAGAAAGCCCAGACACATTCATGAACACCTCACCCGCCCCCCTTTTTTACTTCAGCCATTCAGAGTTCCAGGGAAAAATGAGGGTCCTCGGGATTTTCATTTCCAAATGAAGAATAGAGCAGCAGGGAATCAAGGCTTAAGTGAAACCTTTCTCTCTGCCTTAGGCAGTTAAAATGCTGAAGCAACACCAGTCTAGAAACAATGCCATGTCTGCTGCTGCTTTCATGATTCATTTTTAAAAGACTGAATTTAAACTTAAGGAATAAAGATAAAGAGAAAGGCCTTGTGGCTTCTGGTTCCCCCAGCCCTGGAAGGTGGCTGTTGGCTGGAGCCAAGATTAGATTTCTAAAGCTGGGCTTGAGGAGACTAACAGGACCAGCTCCAGAATGAACCCAGCCGGGCGCGGAGCTGAGCTTGTCCTTTGGATGCTGGTTCTTCATCCTCCACTCTGCTCCAGGCCTCCAGGCCCGGCATCTGCTCCTCGTGTCTACCTGTCCCCACTCGTCTCTGCCAACCTGTTGTTCATTATTGCAAAGGCTCCTACCCCCGCGGAGAACTCATCCTCCCGGGAGCTGGCCTGGTGGGGACAGCCATTGGCCGTTTCCGACAGCTGCTTCTGGAGGATGGCTAGCGAGACCTTGTTGGCTGCCAAGAAGTCCTTCATGGAGATCATCTCCCCCGAGAGACGGCGCCCGTCCGTGTCACTCTCCACCACCCCATCCGTTTCTATGGAGATGTTGCCCTGCTTCTGGACGTTGCCTGGCATCACCGCGTTCCTCCGGGACGGCCAGAGTCTCCTTTGGCACTGTCGGCAGCACCTGCCATCCATCTTCCTCAGGATCCAGTTCACGGACTGTTTGATAAGGATGGAGATGATGTTGAACAAGGAGTAGATGCAGCAGACACCCATGAGGATGAAGACAAAGTTGGCGAAGCGATAGAGGCCTTGGCTCTCGTACTGGATGTTCTGGCTGCTGACAAGGTCCCCGAAGCCGATGGTGCTGAAAGCCACAAAACAGAAGTAGAGCGAGTCAAAGTAGCTCCACCCTTCGATGGGGGTGTACATGGCCGAGGCAGAGCAGGAGATGAGGACGGAGGCCGTGCACAGGATCAGCATGACATAGTACACGGACGGCTTCCAGCCAGCCAGGCTGTCGGCCTCACACTTTCTCGGGTCCTTTAGGTTCTCCTGGGGCAGGGCCCCTCGTCTCCGGAGCTGCCGCTGGTGGCACGATTTCATGATGTAGGCGATGACGGTGATCAGGCGCTCCAGGAAGAGGTTGAAGAACAAGATGGTGCTTGAGCAGCCAATGAGGCCGTAAAAGATCAGGAAGATCTTTCCTCCTACTGTCGCTGGAGTTGTCATCCCAAATCCTGCAGGAGACAAAAATCAGAGGAGAGAAGGGTGAGAGAGGCCTTTGCTGTGAATGGGGTCTGGAACTTGGCTGTGATGGCAGGCAGAGGACCTAAAGAAAGCTTCATAAGTCACTCGGTCCTAGCCTTCCTAGAAAAGAGCTGGAGAATTCCCATCTCCTTTTGAACAAACTAGTTTTTGTTCAGAGTTGGGCAACTGAAAGCCCATGTGGTGCTATTGTGCGAATGAGAAAAAAAGCCACCTTTTTCTGTGGGTGGTTACAGCCAGCAAAAAATGGCTTGGTGTTGAGAATGTAGGCAGAATTGTAACCTCCCTTCTCAAACTCTTTGCTAGATGTCCTTGTACAGTACACAACCTGAACAACTGTATTCAACAGACCTTGTTCAGAGAGATAAGCAAAGGCTCTTACAAAGAAAAGGCTTATACAGATTCATCAGAATTCATTTAGTTTACAAACACTTATTGAACTGAAGATAGAACTGTGGGAAGGACAGATCTGGTCTCTGCACTCACGGAGCTCTAGTCCAGTGATATGGTCACAGTATTGTGTGCTAAGCGTACTGGAGAAGTACAGGGTTCTCTGGGAGCTGCTAAGAGGGGAATCCATCTCAGACTTGGGGCTCTGGGAAGATTACCCAGGGAGGCCTGAAAGCCAAAGAGGAGTTAGGCAGTAAGGAAAAGGGTGTATGTGAGTGCTGGTAAGGTTGGGGGTGATGGGTGTGTGTGTGTGTGTGTGTTTATGTTCCAGGCAGAGAAACAGTAGATGCCAGCATGTGTACAAATGAGAAGTTTGCCCAAGATTTTCCCATCCTTTAAATAAAATTTGTCAAATACATACTACGTGCTTTTGGAATGACAACAGAGGTACTGGATATTATGGCTCATAAAATGTAAAATGTTTCTCTTGCCTTTGCTTCTTACTGTTCACAGTGTTCACCTTCTTTCCTTTCTGCCTATGCACACAGGGATGCTGCTGAGAGTACACACTGTGGGACAATGGATATCACTAAGAAAAACGGAAATAGAAAAGAGAGCACTGATACACTCATATTTCTCACTAAGGGGTAATGAGGCTCAGCCCACCCGCACTGGAGGCAGGTGGACTCCTTCCAAGCAAATGGTTCAGTAAGCAGGAGAAGGCTGGTCTGTGGAGGGGACTGGCATCAGAGCCACTCTGAATGCAAACACCACTAAGAAGTGAGTATGCCTCCCTGGGTTCAGTTTCTTATTCAAATCAAATGACCTTCTTTCCATTACTTCTTTATCTTCAAGTTCAGTTTCCTAACTTGGGTCCCATTGTTGGGATCACAAGGACTTACCTCTTATCCTCTTTCCTGATAATACCCCACTTGTTCCCAAGCCAATACTTTTGCTCATTGTTGCAGCTCAGACAGTGGCAACCTCTCAGTGCACCCCCAGGAAGTGGTCAGATCAGACCTCAAAATGTGTGGGCTTCTGGGATTATGACCTACTGCTCTGCTCAGGTCAAGCCACGGGGCCTCCTTTCCCCAACACCTGGATGTGCAGACTGTGTTACCATTTAGTTTTCCAACTAAATTCAATTTTCCTTTTTTAGCACACAAGGAACCGCATTTCAGTAGAAAATTAATGGCATGTAACCTTGAGACTAGAGGCAAACACTGAGTTTAGGTTTTTGGCTGGATGGGATGGAGTGGAACAGACAGGATGATTTGGTAAGGAAGGATTGAGTGACAGGAAATAATTCCACTGAGAGTTCGTCATTTGGTAGAGAGAAAATCGTACCATCATCTCTTCTCTGGGATCTCTTGTTTTCAAAACTAAAGCCCCTCAGCAAGCCCCTCACTCCTCTTGGCAGTGTGGATTCTTATTTATGAGATATCTTCATTATGTGAATAACTACTTTGTCTTTGTTGTATTTTCTCTTTATTAGTACCATTTATCTTCAAGCTGAAGCTGAAATAAGGTAGTTGAAGTAGTGGAGAATGAGTTTAATGACTCAAGAGCATTAAGTTTAATGACTGAGCCGAGTTTAGTCCAGCTTGTTTTGAAGTTTAGCTCAACTTCATTGAATTTAATAAAGAACAATGTCTTTTTCTACCCAGACCAAAAGAACACCAAGTATTAACCAAGATGTCCTGATTATCTAAGGAAGCTGTGGTCACCTCCACTGACTCAGTCACTTTCTGGAACCAGGAAAGCTTGCAATCAATTGTTTCCCCACTAAGAAGAGAGAAAAATGAAAGCTGGAGCCGCCTGCCCCAAAGCTGTAAGACCAGAGAGTATTGCTGCTGTAGTCACTGAAAACAGAGAACTGAGACAATTCACAAAAGGATGGGGGAAACATTTACATGGGGCCATTTATTGACCTGATAGTATTCCAGAAACTGGATAAAGTCAGTGAAAATGGGGAAGGTTCAGAAACAATAAGACGGATGTGTGGGAGGGGGGCACTTCCAAGCAATCTCATGTATATTCCTCCCTAGTCCCAGAGGTGACTGTTATTTTACTCTTGGAAAGCAGAGCAACAGGACTTGTTATAATTTATTGAGCACCTGTTAAGTTCACTGTTATGGTCTGAATGTTTATATCCCCCCAAATTCATATGTTGAGATCCCTCACCCCCAAGGTGGTGGTATTGGGAGGTGGAGCTTTTGGGAGGCGATTAGGTCAAGGGGGTGAAGTGCTCATGAATGAGATTAGTGCCCTTATAAAAGGGACCCTGGAGAACTCCTTCGTACCTTCCACCATGTGAGGACACAGAAAGAAGGTGGTATCTATGGAGAACAGGCTCTCACCAGAGACCAAATATGCTGGTGCCTCGATCGTGGACTTCCCAGCCTCCAGAACTATGAGAAATGAGTTTCTGTTGTTTATAAGCTGCCCAGTGTTTGGTATTCTGTTATAGCAGCCTGAACGGGCTAAGACGGCCTCACAAGATGACCTGGACAAGGTCCTTAACCTCAAGGAGCCCAGTATCCAGGGCTGGAACATGTAAACTGCTGTCTACAAAACAAGCCACAGTGAGTGAAAGGCCAAAATAAAAGCACGATTAAGTTATCTTGGCCTCAGGGTCCCAACTGCAGCCTCACTTTGGGATGAGTGACAGATAGTACAGGTGCAGTTCTAAAGCCACCTGACAGGCTTGAGCTGATTTTCCCAATGAATCAGGCTTCTAGTAATTTTGTGACAAGTTCCAGTGATTTAAAATTTTTAGATTCTGTCTTTTTCTGTATTTGGTTTTAAAACACTTGTGAGTTTTGGTTACCTATTGTATTTGATTGATCACTGCCATCTCTTCAATCAACAAAAACAACAGAAAATGGCACCAGTGGTGGTGTTCACAGAGACAACCACCTAATGTTTGCAGCAGAGATGTTTCGGTAGCTTTTACTACTCTCAGAGCTTGAAATTGTGTAAGCCAATAATACAGACTGTTTCACAAAAAGCTTCCTTTTCTCTGAGTCCCACAATACTGAGCATTAAGGATACCTCTGGCTGTGAATAATAACCCTCAGGATCCTTCTGGGTGGAGGAAAAGGACACAGGCATTATTATCAAAGGCCTTTCCTCTGCCAAGCTGTGTGTTCATCACCAACTCCTCACACCCATGTGGGGGAGCTGGGTATTACTGGTCTACTAGTCTCATTTGACAGATGAGAAAAAGAAGACTACGGAAGCTGAGGAGGTTGCCTAAAGCCATAAAGCCGGCAGATAAACCCATAAGGCTATGAGGCTTGATTATCTTCCCTCCCAGGCCAATGCTCTTTTCACCTGACTATGCTAACTGCGTGCAGGCTACTGTCGGGTGTACAAACCATAAGCAGAATTGAGGGAAGGAAATTAACCAAGCGTTCAGAGTTCCATCCTTTCTTATAAGATTCCCAGACCACAGCGGCCACCAAATCTGGTATCAAAATCAGGAGGGATTGGCTGGCATCAGAAGCTAAAGCCCTACAATTCTCACTTACTAAAACACAGGTTTTTGAAAGAACACAAGTGTGTTTCTTTCAACAAATGATATAATTAAATCAGTTTAAAAGCCTGTTACACCTCATGCACTTCAATCTTCCTATGTTTCATAGGCACGCCAATGAAACTGATTGTCACAGGTGGAGCTGTTCAAGACGTAATTTATTCCCTGTGCCTCAGGCCTGGGGTCACCTGATTTGTGTTCAACACAAGTCTGGGAGCAGATGAGCTGATCGAAGACCCAGGGCACATGAGCCTGGTTTGGAGGCCAATGAAGCTGGCAGTCTTTAAATCATTTCAGACCTTTGTTAATGTGACTGTACCTCTCTCTAGGGCAGCTTCTGGGGCCAAACCAGGTTCCCTGTTGTTCTTGGGGCTAAGAATGAAGCTACCAGGTAGAAACCCAGTAGAGCCCTTCATTGAGACCATGCAGAGACAGCAGGCCTGCAGTCTTCCAGCCTTTAATGTGTATGCTGTCAACTACGTATTCTTTTCAAAAACTCAATCAAGGTAAAAAATGTGAAAGCTTTGTATCATGATATTTTTCAAGCATACAAGAAGGCAGAGAGAAACGTACACATAGGTAGAGAGAAACATACACAAAGGTAGAGAAAGGCATAATGAACTATCATTTCCCAGTTTCCACAATTATCAACATTTTGCCAATCATGCTTCTCTTATCCAACCCACCCCTTTACTTGCTGAAGCATTTTAAAGTAAATCCCAGATAGCACACTATTCATTAATAAAGATGCATCTGTAACTGCCAAGGACTTTATTTGCCCAACATAACCATTGTACCATTATGACACAATAAAATTAGCACTAATTCCTTAACATCAAAAATACCCAGTCCACATTCTAATTTCTCAAAAATATCTTTTTACAGATCATTTGTATGAAGGAGGACCCTAACAAGGTGCACACATTTAATGTATCTCTTAAATCTTTTGTTAACAGTCTCCCTTTCTATTTTTTATGCTATTGATTTGTTGGGTAAATGTATCGTGAACACTTTAATAAGAATATTTTCTAGAAATAATTGAGGGGGAAGAAGCGTTGCGTATTATGAGAGTGTCCTCATGTGCCGTGGCAACTGTCAGATGCTGTATGGGGACAAATAAATTGGCACAAGCTGGAAAACAATTGGGAATACGTACCAGACATCTTTAAAATATATCTTTTTCTCTCCCCCCTTCCTTAGGTGTATTATGAGAGTGTCCTCATGTGCCGTGGCAACTGTCAGATGCTGTATGGGGACAAATAAATTGGCACAAGCTGGAAAGCAATTGGGAATACGTACCAGACATCTTTAAAATATATCTTTTTCTCTCCCCCCTTCCTTAGGAATATATCCCCCAAATCATCAAGATTGTGACTAACTATGCACATGGATATTCACCATGTCTTTACTTTTAATAATGAAAATCCCCAACAACCTAAATGTCAGGTAATAGGAAAATGACTGAATAAAATAGCCATTAAAATTGTATATCCAAAGAGTTCTTAATGACTGGAGAAAATGTTAGGTGGAAAAAAGCAGATTCAAAGCATGTCTGCGGAATGACTCGAGCCTGACATGTGGGACATCCTCATTAAATATTTGTTGGATGAAGGAATAAACTTTATAAAATATATTTACATAGCTATATATGCTGCAGCAGTTAAAATTCTTTTGGCTGCCAGTAACAGCAATCATAAATAGAGGTGGCTCCATTTGTGAAGGGGGTGTATTATGTTTATGAAGGGCATGTATATTCATGAAGGGGATATATTCATGAAGGGGATATATGATCACATGGAACATGAGGTTTAGAGATAGGGCAGCCCCAGGATTGGTTAATCTGGTAGATTTAAAACTTGATGTATGAACCAAGACCAATTCACCTTTCCAGCTCTGGCCCCACTAACATGTCATCTAGCTGCCTTCATGCCAACAGCTTCAGGTGCCCCCTCCTCCAACTCCAGTGTCCACAGACAGAAAATGTTTTTTCTCTACCTCTGTATGTCTTCATGAGAACAGAGAATCCTTTCCAGAAACTCCCTGGCAAAATTCCCATTCTATACCACTGACCAGTACAAGTCACATGCCTACTTCTAAAACCAACTGTCTACAGGAAGAAGAGATTTCCTCAGACTTGTCAGGATTTACCTGAGTCCCCTGGGAGGAAGAGATGGACTCCAGAACTGACAATGTCTGACAAAAACATACACAGAAAAAAAAAAAAAAAACATAAAGGGAAATACACAAAATTATTAATCAGGTTATTTCAGGGTGGTGATAATATGGGTGATTTAATTGTTTCCTAATGTTTTATATCTTTCATTACTATTAAACTGAAAAAAAATATGTGAAAGTATTCTGGCAGTCCTTGTCAAGTTGCAGGCAAACACCTGCCCAGAAGCAGCAAGCCTCTGGATTCATCTTCTCAGCACACTGGGAAATCAAAGCTTGACTTGTGTGTACTTTTGCACGGCCTTTTTGATTTCAAAGTTCTAAGCCTCTTTGTGTGGAATAAAACCACATGGGAATTTTCAGGCCTTTTTTGTAAAAGACCCTTCAATTTCAACTGGGATGGAAAGAGGGAAGCAAGGATGGACCCTATGGATTACTCTTGGGTGGGGGATTTGTGGGCTGGGGAGTCAGGGTCAGCGGGAGACTCTGGGTCCTCACCAGGCACACTGTATTTACTTGGATTATGGAACCACCATTGTTGGAACTGGGAAGGACTTTGCAGCTTTCTAGTCCAAGCTTTTCATGTCACAGGTGGGGAAAGCAAGGCACCAATACGGCAGGTGACCTTCACAAGGGGTGGTGACCTGGCTGAATCTGGGTACCCCATTCCCCATGCAGACCTCTCCTCTCCTCTTGTCACCTGTGGTAAGTTATTTCCAGAGACGATTTTGAACAGATTGCTCCCATGCCTGTAAGCACTTGCCACTCCTCCCATGAGGAGACGAAGCCTGTTTTCCCTCCCCTTGGTCTTGGATGACCTTGAGACTTGCTCTGACAACAGAACGTGGTGGGAGTGATACTGTACCAGTTCCAGGCTCAGGCTACAGGCAGCCCAGTAGCATCGGCTTCCTCTCTCTGGACCCCTCATCGGGACAGAGAGGCCCAGCCCACCAGCAGCCATTCCAGCCTCCCTGGAGGAAGTGCCAGATATTGAGGAAAGCCACCATGGACATGCCCCACTCAAGCTCACTGCTGAATGCAGTCGCATCAGTCAGCAGTTGACACTGCGGGAGCCAAAGACCACCAGCTGTGTCCAGGAAATTCTCAGAATTGTGAGAAATGTCCATGCGTGTTTAAGCCACTGCCCCGGGGAGGTTTGCTACATGGCAATGGGTAATGAAACATCTTCACTCTGAGACTTGCAATTTTCAACAGGCATCTCTTTCCCTCTACTTCAGACCCTGCCTCCATTCTTCCTTGATAATTGGGTGTAGGGGACGTAAAGGAGCTCCAAGGGGAGGCCTAGGAGGGATGTGGAATGTAATGGAAGTTCAAGTTGCTAACCAAGCAGGTTGGGATCAGCCACCAACGGGGTGAGGAGGCAGGGGAGGAGGAGGCGTTCCACTGTCCATACACATCTGGGTTGTTTCCAGCGCTGGGCTGTGTGAGCAGTGTTCCCACAAACGTTTCTGTACGGGGCTTTTGGAGAGTGTATGTGCACATTTCTCCTGGATACACATACTTAAGAGTGGGATGGATGACTCATGAGACAGGAGCAAAGCAGACGTTCCCATTTACTCTCCCCGCAGCGGTGCTGGAGAGTCTCAGTACACCGTCTTCAGATTCTTGTCAATATTCATTTTAACATTCTGGTGGATGCCTGGTGGTTTTAATTTGCATTTCCTTGATGTCCAATGAAGTTGAGCATCTTTTTATATGTTTCAAGATCATTTTTATATCCTCTTTAGTACCTGTTTACTCATTTTGGCCATTTCTTTTGTTCTTATTGATTTCTAGGTGGCTGAGAAACAATAAAGCTTTAGGCCCTGAGTGCTGCTTTGAAGGGTCTGCTGGGTGAATTTACTGCCTCTGTCATGCAAGGGCAGTGGGTTTCATACTCTCTGTTTGGCCAACCTTATACCTTACACAGCACTTATTTCTCTGCTTGAGGATTATTTCTAACATTTTTAACCCGGGCCAATACACTCTATGGTGTAGATTCTCATGACAATATTTATCGTGCTTAATAGTAACCTCTTGAGAATAGATTCTAGAAGAGACACTTCTTTTGTTGGCTAATTGCCTCTAGGGTATAAATTGAAGTGAACTTACACAAACACACTCTTACCTGTTTATACTGAAGTGTTTTGTTGTAAGTGATCACTCACACAATACAGCAACACCAGAAAGTGCTCATGTTGACACCCCGTCAGGATATAAATGTGACAAACCAGGGCTCGAAGCCTATAATTGGAAGCTAGAGTTGTGCACCAAGGCTGACATGCTCTGCAGGAAATTTACAGTTTCTGTTTGCCTCACACTTGAGTTACTCCTGCACACCTATAAATCTAAGGCAAAGGTACAAGGTGACGACTCACAATCCTTTTTCAGGTCGTTCTAATCCTTGTTAAAGTAACTCTTTCCCCATCCAGAACACTGTCCACTACTTTCTGCAAGACAGAATGATGCCATAAACAGAAGTTAGTTTTGTCTCCATGGAGCTCACATCGCACCATGTTTCTGTTCACCATGAACTTCCTTATACAGATACAAAAAGCAGTCGCTAGTACTGATTCAAGTCAAGCTAAGAATGTCTCTCCTCTGGCATAGTTTTTTCCTCATAAACACCAACAGAAAACTACCCAGGAGGAAAAATGGGGTGTGAGACTAGCCTTCTCTGGCCTCTGTGGGTTTTCCTTCATAGTCTATCAATGTGCCCTGGGGCTCCTGTAGGAGCCTAATAAGTCACAGCCTCAGTCCTGCAGGGAAGAGCCGCCCCGGGCGGGGCATGGCAAGCCCCTCAATCCTGCCTGCGTGCTGGCATTCAGCCCGCCTCTTCCTCCCCTAGCTGGAAATGAGCTATAGGCACAGGTGACATGACTACACAAGTGAACTTATATTTACCAGATGGTCATAGAGGTAAACTCCGGTCTTACCTCTTTATGTGAAATGTTTGGAAGATTGGATCCACCCACATAGAGAAAGAAAGTACAGCATGTTAGTAATTAAAAGAAAACACTTTTGGGAATGCCAGGGTTGTCATGAGGGTCCCTTGAAGGAAACGCACGGTGATGAGAAACTGGGACAGGTAAGTACCTAAGGACAGGTGTTCAAGGGGGTTTGTGAAGAGGGATGCATCCTAGGTAAAGAGGTGGGGAGCTGTGTGTACTGCATGGACCGCCCACAGCACATCTGTGGGTAAAGTTCTGCGAGTCTCCTAAAGGAAAGGCTTAAAGACAGAGGTTTAACAAACGAGGGTCAAGTGTTCACAGTCAAAACTTACTTCCTCTGGGAAATCACCATTTCTCGCTGTGGAAGAGAGAAAGCCATGGGAAGATGAAGGTTGCCACGACAGCGAAATAAGTCAGTATTTTAGTACTAGGCTTCAAACAGTGTACTAAGCATGGCGAGGTGGCAGGGTGGTGGTGGTGGGGAGGAATTAAAAGATAATCTGTACCCTCCAGGAGCTTCAAACCCTGTCCAGGAAACAAAGTACATACTAGAAACAACACACAAGATTAAAACCCACAAAAGCTAGTTTATAAAACCAAGTCCCTTTTCTGAGTCACCTGCTGATGACATAAAAGATGGGTGGAAAACTGCCAACGCCAGGAAGTCTGATTAGACATTTATTTACAATACAGAAATTAACTGAGAGGTGAATAAGGTAGAGGGAAACTAAGATGACCTAGGACAGGGGTCCTGAACTTTTTTTTTAGTATGGCTGAAAATTTCCTGAGGAGCTAGTTAAAACTGGTATTTCCAGACCTCTCCCCCAGATATCCTGATTCAGGAGGTCAAGTGGGGCCAGAACATCTGCATTTTAAGCCAGTTCCCATAGTGACTCCGAGGCAAGGACTACAGGTCCCACTCAGTAACCAGCCGCTATCTAGGGTCGGTGCCCTGGGGCAGGCAGGGTGGGCTTGTGGAAGGAACAAAACCCATGTCTGCCTGGGGAAGATTCTAAAGCAGTGCCCCCCAATTTCCCCACCAAAACCAAGTAAAGATACGATACTTCTGGGGCAAAAGCAACATGCTAGGGTCGGTGCCCTGGGGCAGGCAGGGTGGGCTTGTGGAAGGAACAAAACCCATGTCTGCCTGGGGAAGATTCTAAAGCAGGGCCCCCCAATTTCCCCACCAAAACCAAGTAAAGATACGATACTTCTGGGGCAAAAGCAACA
>NW_007729169.1:54620-65714 GCF_000696425.1 Galeopterus variegatus
CTTCCTTGGTTGCTCCTTGGGAGATGGACACTGGCCAGCTGGAGTGAATAAACTGCCCTTTCTGCATGAGTGGCATGTAAGTGCATTTGTTGTGGGAGGGAGCCCCACAACAGTGGCCCATGTGGTGAATATGGGCCTTCATCCTGTGTTCTAGGTGATATTTTTCCAGTTTTGTACCTGAACCACTGATAGATATCAAAACCACGCGAGGAGCTTGTTGAAATGCAGATCCCTGAGCTTTACCTGCAGGATCAGCACGTCTGGGGCTGAGCCCAGTTCCCTGTGTGGATAATGATTACCCTAGAGCTGGAGAATGGTTCTAGAATTTTCCATTCAAGACAAACTTGCTCAGTGATTTAATAGACCAAAGGAGGACTGGCAATTAAGTGATTAAATAAATTAAATTTTCTGCTTTCAAGAAGCCGATAACTGTACTTTTTATTTCTGTGTTATCTAGTGGTGACAAAAGCAATGAAAATAGATTGATTTTAGGAATTTCCTCCTTTGTCTTATGGCTTATTGCTTCACCGGTGCTATACAAGTGTTAAACCTCTCTGGGTCCCTGAGCACAAGGCTGTTGTACTGTTGGTTCCAGCTCCTCGAGGCAGGCAGAACAGTGTCATGATGGGAGGATAGCCCTGCTGACGGCTGACACGCACAGAGCGCTCAGTGCTGAGAGCTTTACACAATCCTCATGCCAACCTTGCCAGGTGGAAACTATTCCCCCCGCCCCCCACACTTATACCTGAAAAATCTGAAGTACACAGTAGTTAAGTAACTTGCTTGAAGTCACACAGCTAGCTAGTTAGGGGCTGGATTCTGGTCCATACTATTAATAACTTAAGAGTGTCATGGCCACAACTTATGCTGGCTGTCCCTTTGGTAAAATAAGTTAGGGTGGCCCAGATGAGTTCTAAAGACCTTCAAATTCCAATATTCTGTGACTTGGGTGTGCAGGGCATGAATCTGAGCTCACACTGCTCATTCGATCATTCCAGGGTTCTGGGGAGGACTCACCTGGGGCATCTGCAGCTCTCCTTCCACAGACCAGGCAGGGAGATCTATAGGCTTCCTGAAAAAAATTTCTATTGGTAACATTTCTCAGCTAAAGAAGATGTCACAAGCTGGTTTAAAGCACTTCATAATGGGCCAAGTAGCTAAAGAGAAATGGATTCCCACTCTACACCTAAGCTATGGTTTTGCAGCTGTTACTGCTGGGTATGCAGAAGCTGCCAGTTCTTCCTAAGTCACTAAAGCTAAGGGTATTTTTATCAATATTTTTAGGGTTATGAATCCTCTCTTGTTTTATTAATGGTAAAGTATCTTTGATAAAAGATTTTGAAATTATATGTAGTACAGATTAAACTACTTTCCAGGTAATTTCTTTTTTTTTTTTTTTTTTCGTGTCCGGCAACGGATCGCAACCCTCAGTGTCGTGCCCGTACTGGACCGGGACCGGCACGGGATCGCAACCCTCAGTGTTGCTCCTGCACCTTGCTCATCCAGTGAGCGGGAACCGGTCTGTATGTGGGATCCGAACCCTCAGCGGGAGCGCCGCCGCGCCTCCCAAGCAGCGCACTGTAGCAGTGCGCTACCGGGCCGGCCCATTTTCCAGGTAATTTCTGAACTAGGGGATGCTTCTAGACTCTTCAGCAAAAAGTAGTGTACAAGTAAAAAATAAATGACTGCTATTCTAACTATAAAAGCTGAAAACTGGGGTGTGACAAATAAGGATCCTTTAAATCATTTGCATTACTATAAATCACAGCAGTTTGTGTACTTAAAAGTAATAAAAATTGGCCTCATGAGAATCAGAACGCATCAGCTCCCGAAAAGGAATTTCTATAAAAGTAATAAAAATTGGCCTCATGAGAATCAGAACGCATCAGCTCCCGAAAAGGAAATTTCACGTACTTGAGAAAGACACTGAATCACAGGGGCTTTTAGCTCTGAGTTTTATGCTTTCTCAAGCCCTTTTCCTCCTCACAAACATTTAGCTGGTACGGTGGTTAGAACTAATGCTGGAAGAAGTAAATGCTGTCATTATTTCTGATTTTACCCTCATTTAAGAGGGAAAAAATAATGTGATTTACATATATCTCAGGGAAGTATCCCAATTCCAGTGCTTCTTAACTTTTAAATCATGAAAATATTCTTTAAAAACAAGCAGATATAATTATGCTCTCTCGAACTAAATTGCCCTCCCCCAGATGAAGAAGGGATGGTTTAAGTAGAATGCTGCCAAAGCGCAGGGCAAGGTGCTTTTTCTTTAACACGAGTGAGAAAATCTGGTTCCAGGACATTTTGAGAAATTATGAAGATATCTTTAGTTTGATGGACTCCTGGGCAAAGCACAAGTAAATCTGCCTGCCTTTTTTTTTTTTTTTTTTTCCTTTTTGTCTTTTTTACTGACCGGTAACGGGATCGCAACCCTCGGTGTCACACCCGTACCGGGGACCGGCAACGGGATCGCAACCCTTGGTGTTGTGTCCGCACCGCGCTCAGCCAGTGAGCGGGAACTGGTCTCCACATGGGATCCGAACCCTCGGTGGGAGCGCCGCCACGCTCCCAAGCGGCGCACTCTCCAGTGCGCCACTGGGCAGGCCCCTGCCTGCCTTTTTGAATTTCTTGCTTCAGAGGAGAGGTGTGTAAGACTTCCCTCGAAAGCGGTTAGTCAGTGTGCAAAGCAGACGAAGCTGAGCTTTTCTGCTGTACCTGGGGTGGGTCCGAGCCCCACCCTGCTCAGCACCTTCCCTTTCCCCACAGTAGCCCCTCTTAAGCTCCTTGGTGGGACCCTGAAACCCAGTTTGAAAGCCAAAGACCTACAGAGTCTTGGTGGCTCTCTCACCTTTCATGGTTTTATTTACGTGCATGATGTAAACAGGAATGAAGCATAGCCCTGGGATGCTAAATCACAGAGTCATATAAGACTTGAAATAAATGTGTTGTATACAAAATCATAATATAAAGTCTTCCACTGTCTTCCCTACAAACTCATAAAATTTGCTTTGTTACTATTGTACCACTAGAAATTTCCTAGAAACGTTTGGCAAACCTGAAATTTCCTAGAAATGTTTGGCCAACTCCCTCATGTTCACAATGAAGGTAGCTCTAGGGAATTAAAGTTCCTTGTAGAAAATTAAGTTTTTCTTCCCTTTTCTCCTTTCTCTCCTAGTCTCCCTTCCTCCCTTCCTTTCTTCCTTCCATTACTGTACAGGAGTCTAAGAGATACACAACTCAAACCTCATTCTTTTTAGATGCACCTTCTGGGCTGGTATCTAAATTAATCACTGCTCTGTGATAAACTATTCCTTGAGCAGGTCTTTTGGAGCCTTCTCTTTAAAAAGTTTAATTTTGATATTGTTAGTTGCAGAAAGCAGTTGTAACTTTACTTTTCTGAAAGCCAGTATAGAACTCATTTTAAAACGTATTGTGACGTTTGTGGCACAATTGGCATTCAGTATAATAATGTAATTGCCAGAGGAAATGTTCAAAAATAATATAACACAATGGTATTTTACCTAGTCACGGGGAAAGAATGGTCTGATTCATTAAGATTTATTTTTCCAGAGATGCAACAAGTACTGAAGATAAACACCTCCCATGAACTTCAGGCTGTTAACGCAAATGCCAGGGTATTTAGTATGTTATTGTAAAAAATGAAAATGTGAAGTTAGATGGAACTGATGATTCAAAGAACAGGTATGAGGCATCTCATGTAAACTGGATTCAGGTTCACCCTCAATCTAATGCTCTTTTGGTCAATCAAGAAAAGAGTGGGGTCAGATTTGGTGGCAAAAACATGTGGCCAGAAAAGGGCAAAATCATTGTTTTCAGCTGGGGAATAGAAAGAGGCATGAGCAGCTGCAGGTGCAGACAATGGGCATTGAGGAAAATGGTATAAACCATAGAGTGTATCTCAGAGACTCTCCTGAGTGTGTTCGCACTGGAGGCTTCCAGGAGTTGAGGTAAAGGGATTTTCTCCTGATGACATTTCTAGTTTTATTAGCAAGATGGGCTTTAAAATGAAAGTTGACCGAACTTGCCCTTTTCTCCCTTAAAATAGTTCTGTACCTCTACTTTTCTCTCCTATCTCCTTGATAGGTCATCTGTATTCTTCATTTCCACTTATTCGTTCACTCAATGAACATTTACTATGTTATATAATAAGCACCCACTATGTTCCAGACACTGAGTTAATTATCATCAGTAAATAAGACATCACCTCTCAGCTTCCTTCAACTATATTTCTTCTAGAATTTGTACTTTATTTCTCCACCAGAAGAAAAGAAATAATAAAAATCAAAGCAAAAATAAATGAAATTGAGACTAAAACAATACCAAAGTATCACTCAAAGGAAAATCTGTTTCTTTGAAAAAATAAACAAAACCATTAGCCAGACTAGCCAATAAAAAAAAGACCCCCAAAATAAAAACAGAAATGCAAATGGAGACATTACAACAGATAGCACCAAAATACAAAGGATCATGAGAGACTACTATGAACAACTACACACTAATAAACATAAAACCTTGAGGAAATAGATAAGTTCCTGGAGATACATGCCCTACCAAGACTGAATCAAGAAGAAACAGAAAACCTAAGTAGACCAATCACAAGTAATGAGAATAAATCAGTAATAAAAAATCTCCCAACAAAGAAAAGACCAGGACCAGATGGCTTTACTGTTGAATTCTACCAAACATTTAAAGAAGTTCTAATACCAACATTTCTTAAACCAGTTCGAAAAATTCAAGTGAATGGGATTCTTCCAAAGTCATAAGGCCAGCATTACCCTGATACCAAAACCAGGCAAGGACACAACAAAAAGAGAAAACTACACACCAATATCTCTAATGAACACAGATGCAAAAATGCTTAATAAAATAACAGCAAACTGGGGCCGGCCCGGTGGCGCACTGGATAGTGCGCCGCTTGGGAAGCGCGGCGGCGCTCCCGCCCGAGGGTTCAGATCCCACATACAGACCGGTTCCCGCTCACTGGCTGAGCGAGGCGCGGGAGCAACACCGAGGGTTGCAATCCCGTTGCCGGTCCCCAGCCCAGTACGGGGGCAACACTGAGGGTTGCGATCTGTTGCCGGACACGGAAAAAAGACAAAAGACAAAAAAAATAAAATAATAAAAAAAAAATAACAGCAAACTGAATCCAACAGCACATCAAAAATATTATACACCATGATCAAGTGGGATTTATTCCAGGGATGCAAGGATGGTTCAACATATGCAAATCAATAAATGTAATACATTGCATCAACAGAATAAAGGAAAAAAACCCACATGATCATCTTCATACATGCAGAAAAAACATTTGGTGGGCCGACCCCATGGCGCACTCGGGAGAGTGCGGCGCTGGGAGCGCAGTGGCACTCCCGCCACAGATTTGGATCCTATATAGGAATGGCCAGTGCGCTCACTGGCTGAGCGTGGTGTGGGCGACACTACACCAAGGGTTGCGATCCCCTTACCAGTCACAAAAATGACAAAAAAAAAAAAATTTGGTAAAACTCAACATCCCTTCATGATAAAGACTCTCAGTAAATTAGGTATAGAAGGAGAGTATCTTAATACAATAAAGGCTATATATGACAAACTTACAGTTAACATCATACAAAATGGAGAAAAGCTGAAAGCTTTCCCCCTAAAAACTGGAACAAGACAAGGATGTCCATTCCCACCACTTCTATTCAACATAGTGGAAGTCCTAGCCAGAGCAATTAGGCAAGAAAAAGAAATAAAGGGCATCCAAATTGGAAAGTAGGAGGCCAAATTGTCCCTGTTTGCAGATGATATGATTTTATATAGAGTGAAACCTAAAGACTCTACCAAAAACTCCTAGACCAGATAAACAAATTCAGTAAAGTTGCAGGATATAAAATCAACATACAAAAATCAGTAACATTTATATATACCAAGAACTAACTAGATGAAAAAGAAATCAAGAAAGCTATCCCATTTATAATAGCAACAACAACAACAACAAAATACCTAGTAATAAATTTATCCAAGGAAGTAAAGATCTCTACAGTGAAAACTATAAAACACTGAGTAAAGAAATTAAAGAAGACACACACACACACAAATGAAAAGACATCCCATGCTCATGGGTTAGAAAAATCAATATCGTCAAAATGACCATACTATCCAAAGTGATCTACAGATTCAATGCAACCCCAACAAACTACTAATGACATACTTCACAGAAATAGAAGAAACAATTCAAAAATGTATATGGAACAACAAGAGGCATCAAATAGTCAAAGCAATCCTGAACAAAAAGAACAAAATGGGGGGTATCACACTCCTTGACTTCAAAATATACTACAAAGGTATAGTAATCAAAACAGCATGGCAGTAGCAGAAAAACAAACACATAAACTAATGGAAAAGAGTAGGGAATTCAGAAATAAGTCCATCTACCTACAGCCAACTGATTTTTGACAAAGGAACCAAGAACATACATACATTCTTTTGGGGGAAAGACAGTCTCTTCAATAGATGGTGCTGGGAAAGTTGTACATCCATATGCAGAAGAATGAAACTAGACTCCTATCTCTCACCATATATCAAAATCAATTCAAAATGGATTAAAGACTTATATAAAACCCCAAACTATATAATTTCTAGAATGAAACATAGTGGAAACACTTCAGGACATAGGTCTGGGTGAAGACTTTATCAATAATACATCAGAAGCACAAAACAAAAGGAACAAAAAGCAAAAATTGACAAATGGGATTATATCAAACTAAAAAGCTTCTGCACAGCAAACAATCAACAGAGTGGAAAGACAGTTTACAGAACAGGAGAAAATAACTGCAAACTATGCATCCAACAGGGATTAATATCCAGAATATACAAAGAACTTAAACTCAATAATAATAATAAAAAAAATCTGATTAAAAATGGGCAATAGACATTTTTTGAAAGAAGATATACAAATGGCCAACAGGCATATGAAAAAATGCTAACATTGCTAGTCATCAGAGAAATGAGAATCAAAATGAGATGTCATCTCACTCCAGTTATAATGGCTATTATCAAAAAAAAAGAAAATAACAAATGCTGGTAAGGATGTGGAGAAAGGGGAACTCTTGTACATTGTTGGTGGGAATGTAAATTAGTACAGCCATTATGGAAAACGGTATGGAGATTTCTCAAACAAGTACAGATAGAACCACTATATGATCCAGCAATCCCATTACTGGGTATTACCCAAAGGAATGGAAATCATCATGTTGAAGAGATTCCTGCACTCCCGTGTTTACCATGGCTGTATTCATGATAGCGAAGAGTTGGAACCAACCTAAATATTGTTCAATGGATGACTGGATAAAGAAAATGTGGTATATATACACAGTGGAATACTGCTCAGCCAAAAAAAAAGAATGAAATTCTGCCACTTGCAGTAACACGGATGAGCTCGGAGAAAATTACGTAAAGTGAAATAAGCCAGGCACAGAGAGAAATACCACATTCTCACTCATATGTGGGAGCTAAAAAATTTTATCTCAGAGAAGTAGAGAGTAGAATAGTGGTTACTAGAGACTGGTGGGGAGAAAGAGAAGGGGGAGATTGTGAGAGGGTGGTCAGTGGATACAAAATATTAGAGAGATAGGAAGAATGGGATCTAGTGTTCTACAATAAAACAGGGAGACTACAGTTAACAACAAAGTACTGTGTATCTTGGAGTTGCCAGTCGAGATGATGTTGAATGTTCCTTACACAAAGAAGTGGCAGATAGATGTTCAAGGTGATGGATATACTAAGCACCCTGATATGATAATTGCACATAGTATGAATGTACCCAGATATCATACTGTACTCCATAAATGTGTACAGTTATCATGGGCCAACTAGAAAAAATAAATTAAAAAGAGAGGGAAAAAAGAGGAATAGTAGAATAGTGGTTACCAGAGGCAGGGAAAGGGAGTGGGGAGGTGTTGTACTCCATAAATGTGTACAGTTATCATGGGCCAACTAGAAAAAATAAATTAAAAAGAGAGAGAAAAAAGAGGAATAGTAGAATAGTGGTTACCAGAGGCAGGGAAAGGGAGTGGGGAGGGGCGGCCAGGGAAAGGTTGGTAGACTGGTCCAAAGTTACAGTAAGACAGGAAGAATAAGTTCTGGTGCCCTGGGGTGACAACAACTAATCATATTGTATTGTGTATTTCAAGACAGCTAGAAAAGAGGATCTTCAATGTTATAAACACAAAGAAATGACAAATGTTTAGGTGATAGATAAACTAACTATTCTGATTAGATCATTATACAATATATGCATCTACTGAAACAACAAAATGTACTCCACAAAAATGCACAATGAAAAAATAAATTAGAATTAAAAAAAAAGAAATAATGCAAGAGATTCTGTTTATACTTTACCCAGTGTCTTAGTCCATTTCTGTTGCTTATAACAAAATACCTGGAACTGGGTAATTTGTAAACAAAATGAAATCTATTGCTTGCAGTTTCTGAGGCTGAGAGGTTCAAAGTCCAGGGAGCACATGTGGTGAATGTCTTGGTGGTGGCAACAGTGACCCAGGGGACTCACATGGCAGAAAGTGGCAGAGCAGAGATAGTGAGAGAGCAACCTCCTCAGTCACTCTCCTTTTAAAGCCCTCAGAACCACGCCCCTGACCACCATTATTGATCCATTCATATGGCACGGTCCTACAATCCAATCACCTCTTCAAGGCCTGCCTTTCAATCACCATAACAGGATTTCCCACCCTCAACAGTTACACTGGGGATTAAGTTTCAGTGAGCTTGGGGGGCATCCAGTCTACAGCACCCAGTTCTCCCCAGTAGTAACATTTTGAAAAACTGTAGTGTGATATCACAATCGGGACACTGACATGGATACAATCCAATAGCTTTATTCACATTTCCCCTGATTGACTCTTATTTGTGTACATGTGTATATTCAGTTCTGTATAATTTTTCACGTGTGTAGGCTCCTCAGCACCATTTTTGAATAGTCCATTCTTACTCTATTTTCTAGAAATGCCACTTTTATCAGAGGCAAAATTCTTGTATTTATTTGTTTTCGGATTTTATATTTTGATCCATTGATCCATTTTCTGTGCTGGGGCTGGTACCAAAACATAATCAGTCCTCCCTTTCTTAATGTCTGTGAAGACTCTTCCCTTTTCCTTCTCCCCTCCCTCTCTTCTTCCTCCTTTCCCCTTTTTCTTTTCAAAACTGCCCTTGTTTCTTTCATGTTCAGTTTTCCTGATGCGCTTCAGAGCCATTTGGTTATGTTCCAGAAAAGATAGTCAGATTTTGATTGGGGTTGCCTTATATTTAGAGATTCATTTGTGGAGATGACATCCTTACCAAATTGAGTTTTTACACCAGGAACACAGTGTATCTCTCTCCATTTATAGAAATATTTTAAAAATGAGCCTCAGGAGAATTTTGTAATTTCTTCATATGAATTATGCACAAATCTTGCCACACCGATTCCTGTTTCAGAGCTTTTGTGGATGACGTGGCTGTAATCTTTCCTCCCACCATATATAATTTTTGGTTGTTTAGTTTATTATTATTGTTCTTATTATTTTATTGTGGTGAAATATACATAACATTTACCCTTTCAGCCATTTTTAAGTGCACGACTCAGTGGCATTAAGTACCTTCACGTTGTCGTGCAGCCATCACCACCGTCCATGTCCAGAGCTATTCCATCATCCCAGAGTCTCTGTGCCCACGAAACAATAACTTCCTGTCCCCTTTCTTCCCCTGAGCTCCTGGCAACCTCCATTCTACTTTCTGTCCCTATGAATTTGTCTACTCTAAGTATCTCATGGAAGTAGAGTCATACAGATAACTTCCTGTCCCCTTTCTTCCCCTGAGCTCCTGGCAACCTCCATTCTACTTTCTGTCCCAATGAATTTGTCTACTCTAAGTATCTCATGGAAGTAGAGTCATACAGTATTTGTCCTTTTGTGTCTGGCTTCTTTCACTTAGCATCACGCTCTCAAGGTTCATCCGCGTAGTACCATGTATCAGAAACTCATTCCTTTTTTTGGCGGAATAACATTCTATTGTATGCATACATCACACCTTGTTTATCCATCCATGGAGATGGGGTTGTTTCCTCCTTTTGGCTATTGTGGATAATTTTGCTATTATGGGCATAAAAATATCTGAGTTCCTGCTTTCGATTCTTTTGGGTATATTCTCAAAAAGAATACCTAACATATTTTCCAAAGGATTATTAGTGTCATACAGGAGGAGGAAGGTGTAAATTTCTAATTAGAAAAAACATTAACATCCCCTCATGTTCCAAAAAAACCAAACCAAAATATATGTATTCATCCTTCAAGGCTTGCCAAGTGTCTTTCCTCTTTCCCCCAGACCCTGATCTAATAGTTATTCATGAGCTCTCACCCATTCCTAGACTGTGAGCTCAGCGCACACACCAGCTACCCAGAACTCTTAAGTGTAATTGAACGTGAAAAATCCGTTCTCTCTTTGTGCTTTGGAGTCTTCTGGGTAAGTTTCCTTGCAAAGGTAGAAGGGAGTTGTTAGCAAAGGTGCAATAGAAAGACTCTTTCAACCTTGCAGAAGTGGTCTGGAGGCCATAAACACAGGCAAATTTATCTGAAGTGCCAGGTTGTCTTGTCAATATCTAGGTATTTATTGTAGGCCTGGTAACGTGCTTAGAATATATTTCTCTTCTGCTTTCCTCACAAGAAAAGTAATTTCTCTTTCTAAATTGGGTTTTCTTATTTTGCTGTAAACTGAAGGCGTGAGTTTGGCTCCTGATTAGTAAATCTTCATATTCTCTGTTAGTTTTCTGTTAGGTTTTAAACTTCTTAAAAGCAGAGGCTTGTCCTGCAATTCCCTATACACACACACACACACACACACACACACACACTCTGATTAAGAACACCAAGTCTGGAATCAGGCTGTCTGGGTTCAGATCTCAGCTCTGTCACTATATGGGGATATTTGAACCCGAGTTTTTTTTTTTTTTTCCCCCTTTTGTCTTTTTTTTTACTGACCGGTAACGGGATCGCAACCCTCGGTGTCACGCCCGTACCGGGGACCAGCAACGGGATCGCA
>NW_007729169.1:66374-130873 GCF_000696425.1 Galeopterus variegatus
TCGGCGGGAGCGCCACCACGCTCCCAAGCGGCGCACTCTCCAGTGCGCCACCGGGCCGCCCCTGAACCTGAGTTTTTGACCACTGTCCTAACCTTAAGCAAATTATTTATCCTCTTCTGTGCCTCAGTTTCTTTATCTGTGAAACGGATAATAAAAGTACCCTCTTCACAGGACTTTTGTGAGGATTCAATGTCTTAATATAGATAAAATGCTAGAAGGGTGCCTTAGAGTTCTAAGAGTTAGCCCTTTTAAAGGGCAGGTTTTATTGGTGTCTGTGGTGCCAAGCACAGTGTTTGCTAAGTAGGGCTTTCTGTGATTGGGTCTTCCATTGTGCACCTTGGGAATATTTCTTATCCAATCATTCCTTGTCCTCCTATATCTGGAATAGCATTTCCATCTGTATTTGACATGAGCCAGTTCTCAGTAGCAGACAGACCACATTGCAGTGACCCAAACTGTTCACCTCACTGGCTACACTCACGGCTATGAGTGCAATGGGCTCTTGGAAAGAGAGGATAGCCAGGCACTGAGTCCTGGGGCCCCTCTTCCGATTTCTAACTGGAGCAGAAAGGCCATGGCTGTTGTTATGTTATATACTGAATATGTTCCCAAAAAAGTGTTTGTTGGAAATTTAATCCCCAATGCAACAGTGTTGGGAGGTGAGGCCTAATGGGAGATGTTTAGGTCATGAGGGCTCCACCCATATGAATGGATTAATGCCGTTATAAAAGGGCTTGAGGTTGTAAGTTTGATCTCATAAGCATGCTCTCTCTCTCTCTCTCTCTCTCTCTCTCTCTCACACACACACACACACCTCTTTACCCTTTTGCCATGGGATGATATAGCAGGAAGGTCCTCTCCAGATGCTGGCCCCTTGATCTTGTACTTCCCAACTTCCATAACCATGAGCCAATATATTTCTGTTCATCATAAATGACCAGTCTGTGGTATTCTGTTATAGCAGCACAAAAGGACTAAGACAGATGTGCTGGTTGAAGGGTTCTGGAGCTCGCGAGTGTGCACTCTTCTGACCAGGAGCCCACTGACTCCGGCAAGCCCAGCTGGAACAACTCCAATGTCAAGTTTTGAGAAGGTCTTCCTTTTATGGCCTGCTCCAGACTGGTTATCTTGCTCATTAGGCTGTTTGCATATCTCCTTCCACATATTATATACTGCAGGAGGGCAGGGACCTTGTGTGGGATCCCGCTCTATCCTCAGAAGCCAGCCCAGAGCAGACATGAGGACTATGTTCGTTGACTATTTGAAAAGAAAGAAGGCGGACAGGCAGGAAGGGAGGAAAAGCACCTTTTCCCTCCACCACCCTACTCACCCAGTCATTTCTGCCTCAAACACTGCGTTCCAGGAAGACTTCCCTGACTCATATACATTTTTTCTCTGGTTTTGGGGAGCCAAGAAAAACAAACACAAAAACAAGATTGTAAACTACTCAAAAGTGGACTGTGACCATCCATGTGTTACACCCCTGCCCCTCTGGCCCCCAGCGCCTGGCCTGCTGCTGGTCACATTCATAGGTCAAGACCTAGGTCAAATCATGAATGCTTTCTTTTAGGAACTCTGACTTAGCCCACTTCTTTTGTCTCTCTGTCAGGGACAGATAATAAATAATAATCTGTGTTCTCCCATCTCTTTCACTGAGGGACTCTGGCTGGGAGGGCATGTCAGCGGGGGCATTTCCCACCGTCTACCAGTGTCCCTGGGGCCAGTCAGGTCAGTGCAGATGGAACACTTCCAGCCTAACCCTGTGGTCTTCACGCAGCTCCTCACAGGAGGCCACTGGTGATCTGGGTGACTGCTATGGGTCAAATACCAGTCAGGTCAGTGCAGATGGAACACTTCCAGCCTAACCCTGGGGTCTTCACGCAGCTCCTCACAGGAGGCCACTGGTGATCTGGGTGACTGCTATGGGTCAAATGTGTCCCCCCAAAGTTCATGTATTGGAAACTTGAACCCCACTGTAATAGTGTTAAGAGGGTGGGAAATCCAATTATGGTATTTGAAAGGTGGGGCCTTTAGAAGGTGATTAGATTGTGAAGATCATGCCTTTGTGAATGGACTGATTCATTCATGGAGTAATAGGAATGGCTCTGATGGCTTTAAAAGGACAGCAAGAGTAGGTTAACTCTCTCGCTCAGCCCATTCTTGCCATGTGACACACTGGTCACCATGGAACCCTGTAGAGAGCTCCCACCCAGAAGAAAGCTCTCACCAGATATGTTCCCTGGACCTTGGACTTGCCAGCCTCCCAAACTGTAAGAAATAAATTTCATTTCTTTATAAATTACCCAATTTCAGGGATCCTGTATCAGCAATAGAAAATGGACTAATATAGCGACTATTGTTCTGAGCCACTGACAGTTCTGCTCTGGCTGTGGTCACCTCCTTCTGACCTGTAGTCAGCCTAAAGGTTTATTCAGTTCAGTCCAAGGCATGGGACCAAACCTCACCAGCAGGATTTCCCAGGGTATGGAGCCCATGACCACTGCCATCTGATTCTTTGCACAAATGATAATTTTTTTCTTGGTTACAGTGTGCCTGACTACTAAGACAGGACAACTCTAATGGGATAGAAAGGGCCAGCACAAGTATAGCAGACTGTTTATCCAGAATGAGTTTTACTAAAATTAATATTCTGATTAACTGAGGATTACAATGGATAGTAGATACAAATGTGCAATTATCAAAGTACGTCAAAATGTACTCATCACACAAATTCTGCCAGATTATATTTAAAACTATCTTTGATGGTCCAGATGGTAGTTCAGATTCTTACAACAGAATCATCAAAATGAGCACAAATCATTTTGAAATAGCACTGATGGGAGCGTCTGATTATGAGATTTCTCACTGCTTGAATTTCAGTCAATGCATTCTCTACATTTATTTGTACATAGAATAAACTGGTTTATCCAGAATCCAAACATACACATTTATGCTACATGAAAAGGCACAACTCCTAGCCTGGAGCTAAATACAGCTGTAAGATGCCCCGAGGCACACATGGGCAAGGCTGGCAGGATCCAGCTTGGAGAAAGAAGAGGGGGAAGCTCTAGCCTGCGGGGCCGTAGGACACCATGGTAAACGGCAGGGACTCACATCCTGCCTCTGCCACTCATGTGCTGAGTGACATTACACATGGTATTTAACCCCTCCTGTACCTCAGTCTCTTCATCTGTAAAATGGGATGAAAATAATAACACCTAGCCCACAGGACTGTTGGTAAGATTAAGTGAAATAAAGTATGTAACGCACTCACTGCTCCTTCTTGTCTTGGACCCCCAGATGCCTCTCCCCATTCTTTGAATATTTTGGTGCCCTGCTTACAGTTGTCAGGCTCTCCAACACTATTCTGGTCACAATTCTGGGCAGTTGGAGCATGCACATAGAATAGATGCTTCTTGCAACACCCTGGCATGGCCTGTCAATTCTAGACCTTCTCCTTTGGCATACTGAATCACTGTCTTCATAACACAAGTCTCTGGTTTTCTTCCTAACTCACTGGCTTCTCTTTCTCAGTCTCCTTTGCTAGCTGTCCTTCATCTTTGTCTTTGAAGTATTGGGGAGCCCCAGCTTTCAGTTCTTGGGCCTGTTCTCCACTCTCTCTCTCTGTTCATTCCCTTGATGATATCATCTGATGTCACAGTTTTAAATACCATCTATATGCTGATGTCTTCCAGCTTTTATCTCTAGGATGAACCTTTCCCCTGAACTCCAGACTCGTATATCCAGCTACTTTACTTTTCTGCTTGGATATGTAACAGTGATCCCCCCAATTAACAGGTCCAAAACGGAATTCATGACTTTCCCCTCCAAGCTGATTCACCCACAGTCTTTGCTGTTTCAACAAATAGTAACTTTCTCCTTTCAGTTGCTCAAGCCCCACACAGTTATCTTGGACTCCTCTCTTTCTGACACCTCACATCCAATTAATTAAGAAATCCTGTTTGCTCTAACTTCCAAAGTACATTTGGAATGCAAGCATTTGTCATTACCTGCCCTGCTACCACCCAGGTCCGAGATACTCTGTCTTTCCCGGATGCTTGTAATAGTTTCCTGACTGGTCTCCCTGTCACTCTCCCAGCCCATCCCACAGCAGCCAGAGCCGTGCTTCAGAAATAGGTCAGATCATGTGCTCCTTAGCCCCACACTCTCCAGTGACCCCCATTCACATGCAGTGAAGCCAAAGTCTGTACAGGAGCCCACAAAGCCGAGCCAGAGTTCCCCTCCCCAATTCTGCCTCTGACTTCCTCTTCAAGCCCCCCGCAGTTCACCCCCTCTGCTCCAGCCACAATGGCCCCCTTGCTGCTCCTCCTTCCCAGCCCTGTCCCATGCCTCTTGCTTCCCGTGCCCTTCCTTTTCCCATAGATAGCTGAAGGCTCATCTCTTCACCTCTTCAGGTGTTTGCTCAAATGCCACCTTCTCATTGAGTCCTTCCCCAACCGCCCTATTGAAAATTACACCCCTTTCCCAAGAACTCCATCCCTCTTTCCTGCTTTACTATTTTTCCTGTAGCACATATCACCAGGCAATATGCTGTATATTTTATGTGTTTGTTTATTGTCTCTCCCCTCTAGAATCTAAGTTGTACTAGGACAGGGATTTTTATCTATCCTCTTCACTGCTGTATCCCCAGGGCCTAGCATAATGCCTGAAACATAGTAAGGGCTCCATAAATGTTGTTTTTATATATACATATAGTACATAGCCTGATAACTTCAATTCTCCCAGTACAGCTTTTGCAATCATTCCCATGTAACTTTTCCAGTGCAAAATCTCACATGGAAAGGGTTTGCTGATTAAATTAATAAGTAAGCAAGTGTTCAAGAGGAAATAATAAAATTACCTAAGAGAATAAATGGTTTACAAATGTCCTCAACCACAATAAGTAAACAAGTGTTCAAGAGGAAATAATAAAATTACCTGAGAATAAGTGGTTTACAAATGTCCTCAACCTAGAAGCAAATATTTATGTAAGCAAGTTGATTAGTTTTGTATATGCCATTCTCACTGATGACTCTGGTAGTTCTGAATATGTCTGAATGGTCTTGCTTCTTCCCTCTTGTTATTGTGGCCATGAGCACAGTGGCAGCTGGACAGTGCTGACCAGGAACCATGTTTCAGGCTAGGCTAAGCTAGTGGAGAACCACCAGCAGACAGCATGGTATTGTGGGTAGGAGAGCAGGCATTGTGGGTAGGAGCACACAGAATTGTGGGTAGGAGAGTGCAGCACTGTGGATAGAAGAGCAGGCATGTGGGTAGGAAACCACAGTATTGTGGGTAGGAGAGCACAGCATTGTGGACAAGAAAACGTGGTGCTGTGGTAGGAAAGGCCACTTGCAGTTTTGGTAGAGATCACTCAGGACTGTTGGCAAGGGCAAAAAATACTCACAGTTTCAGACCCAACCAAAGAGAAGACGTGCTGCCAAATTAGGGCTGGGCAGAAGCAGAGTACAAGAATCCTGATGGAAGTCAGTGCATAGGGTCAAATCAGAGATAAGGGCTGAGGAAGAGGCCCAAATCCAAATGGAACTAACCACATCAGGTAACAGGATCCATGCCAAGACCCACCCATGATCACCTGGTGGAGGACCTTAAGTAGACAGGCACTTTATCCATACTGTGAGATTCACTAAATGCCCACTGCATGACAGTCTAAGTGCTACACACTGAGATCACCATGAAGTAAACATCGTTTCTTGCCTGTGAGTACAGTGGTGAAGATGGAATCGTAAACAAGGATAATAATAACAATAATGGTAACAGTTAGCATTTATCCAGCACTTATTAAGTGCCAGGCTCTGTGCTATGAACTTTACATGGATTATTCTACTTAATCTTCAGGAGACTATGAGGTAGGTACTACTGGTATTAATGTTCCCATTTTACAGAGAAGACTTACGAAGATAAAATAAATTGCCCAGTGTCACCCAGCTGGAAAGAGGCAGAGCCAGTATGAGAACTACAGTCTTTCTGTCTCCAAAAACAGTACCTTAATCAGTACCCTTCTGATTCTTGGGGTGATGGGAAGTACAGTGGGGAGGGGAGGGACACCCGATTCTGACTGAGATCCAGGAGAGGACAGGGGAGGAGTGTGAGGGAGGTCAGAGAAGACTTTCCCTGGGAGGTGGAGATGCCTGAGCTGAATCCTGAAGCACAAGTGCATGTGTCCAGGTAGAGTGATGGGGACAATGTTCCAGGCTGAGGGAACTTCTGGTGCATGGGACAGGGCTCAAAAAGAGCATGGCTCTACCCAATGGATAACTTTGGCAGCATTCCTAATGTAACTGTTGTTCAAATTGTACTGTGGTGAGATTTCTGGACTCTTTTAACTTAACCCAGTAATGGGATACAAGAACCAGGACCAATGAGTATATCACGAGACAGATTTGTGCCAAAAGCCCAAATGGAGTTTCTTGCAAATTGATTTCTTTTAGCCTATAATAACTTTGACTCAGACCCTTGGGTAGAAACTGCTAATTTCACTATTCCAAGTCATGTATCCATGAACAGCAGAACTAGAAAAAGGGCCTTGCGTGCACCCATGGGGAATACTCTTATTTGTGGGGGATTTCACAGATAATCTTATAATGGGCAACCCTATACTTTGATGAATGGGAGACGAAGGGCCAATGTGGGCTAGGAATTTTAATGGTATGTTTCTTGCTCTATAGTCAGTCAGAAACAGAACACCAGTTCACTCCTCTTATCTTATATCACAGGCTAAAGAGAACATTGCAAGAAGGTATTAACCCATCTGGGGTTAATTTGTTTTCCCTTTTTTGGGGGGGGTGCAGCTGGCTGGTAGGGGGATCTGAACCTAATCTTGGTGTTATCAACAACACACTCTAACCAACTAAGCTAACCAGACAGCTTTGTTAGTTTGTTTTTCCATGGCTTGGAGTAAATATAAATGAGGCAATGATTAGAAAATCATCCCTCACAATAGGCTCTGTAGCAGATTCTTCTACAAATGCTATGACTGCACAACAGACTTTAAAAAATTCTCTTGCTAAAGTTGTACTAAGTGATAGAATGTGCTAGATTACCTGTTGGCTGAACGGGGAAGAATGCAGTTGCTCCTGTTGTACACGGATGAATACATCGGGTCTTATAGAGACCGAGCTGCAGAGGATTAACAAACAGTCCGCTTGGTTAAAATGGGTAGACTCTTCATCTGGTTCATTCTTTGATCTATTTGATTTTAGTTTGGTTCACGGGGACCCTGGCTAAGGAGCATACTCCAAACTGTTGATATCACCCTCCTGATAGGCATAATAGTAGGCTCCCTGGCACACCGTACTCTCTCAAAAGTTTTAAATGTTCGCCATCATGAAGCCATCTACAGAACATCAAATAGTCTCTCTTTGACTGGAATGACAAAAAGTCAAAGAAATGCATGATCATGAGGACACCATAACCTATGACTGACTTGTTGAGACTGGAAACCCAAAGTGATAGGAACTGAGAGTAGCACTAATGCCCTAAATTTGAGTTACACTCTCACCTAGGAGACAACCTGACCAAAAGAGGGGAATTGTTAAATTAAATTATGGGAGGCTGTTGTTTTGGATTGAGCTCCTGCACTAGACCTCAACAGATCAGACCAAACCAAAATGGAGTCACTCATGCTAAGTACACATAATCAAACTGAAACTTCAAGGATGCAGATAGATCTCAAAACAGACCAGTTTTTTCTCCTGATAAGAGCAGATTCCAGCATAATAAGGAAGTCCTCTCTGCTCCAACTCTTACCAAAAAAAAGTAACCCAAAGTAGCCTGATGTTAACTAGTTTTTTTTAATGTTGTTCTCACCTTATAAAACCCACTGTTCTACTATTTCCAAGTGGAATTTGAGGCCAAATAAGTCCATTTGTAATGCTGATAGAAAGTGATGTCAATGCCTAAAGTTCTGGTCAACGTCTCAGACTCAAGAGGCTGATCAAAACGGGGAATCATTAAATTAAGTCTGGCCTAAAGGTTTCTCTAGATGTAGAGAACTGTAACCTAACTTGATGTATAAACACACTCTAGTAAGAAGTAGCTAAGTCTCAGCCAATACAGGCAGCCAACTGTTCGAACTGTGTTCAAACAAGGCAAATGCCCAGCTGTAACTAATCCAGCTGTTTCTGTATCTCATTGCCGTTTTTTGTACATCACTTTCCTTTTTCTGTCTATAAACGTTATAAATCGTGTGGCAGCCATGGAGTCACTCTGAACCTATTCTGGTTCTGAGGGATGCCCGATTTGTGAATTGGTTTTTGCTCAATTAAACTCTGTTAATTTTTTTTAAAAAGAGCATTGTGTGCTCAGGAACATGCCAGCGGTGTAGAGGTGGACAGGGAGGGGAGCTGGACAGTAAGAGGAGCTGGGAGCAAAGTCGGGGACCACCACTAACCCAAGACAGAACCCTGGGGCTAGCGTGACTGCTCCCCTTTCCTCATCTGGTCAATCTTCATGTTGCATTGATTCCAGCACTGGCACATTTCTCCCGTCCATCACTGCCACATCCCTGGTTCCAGCCATCTTCTCTCTTGTGTAGGGACCACCGGTCTTGCCCCACTCCTACCCATTCTCCATGCTGCAACCAGAACCTCAGCGAGCTTTCTAAAATACAAAACTGACCATATCCTGTTCCCACTCAAACCCTCCAATGTTCTCCCGTCCATCACTGCCACTTCCCTGGTTCCAGCCATCTTCTCTCTTGTGTAGGGACCACCGGTCTTGCCCCACTCCTACCCATTCTCCATGCTGCAACCAGAATCTCAGCGAGCTTTCTAAAATACAAAACTGACCATATCCTGTTCCCACTCAAACCCTCCAATGGTTCCCAGTGCCCCTAGGATAAAGTCCACATTCCTCACATGACCTGGCCCCTCTCTGCCTCTCTAGTCTTGTCTCTTGCTCTGCTCCTCTCACGCTTTATGTGCCAGCCGCACTGAACTACGTATCATCCCCAAACAAGCCATGCTCTCACCAACTTCTGGACCTTAGCCTGGGACCCCCTTTCACTTATCCACTCCTCTCTTGGACTGGATAATTTCTACAGTGTATTTCAAGTCTTGGTTTAGACATCATGGTTTCAGGAAATCTTCCATGGTTCCAGGAAAGATGACTGGCTTATGTGTCTATGAGCTCCTGTGTATACACATGTGAGTAACATGTACACAACATTATGGTAGCTGTAACTCTGTGTTATAAGGGCCGGCTTCCTTGTCTGTCTCCCCTACTAGATTCTGAACAGTTGGAGGGCTGGGATTACTGGATCATTGTATGTCTCCAGTGCTCTGCACAAAGCCTGGCCCACATAGTGCTCGATATGCATTTGTGAAAAAAAGTTAGAAACGCAGGCATCCTTCATTCTCTCCCATTTCCCTGAATCCAACATGTACCCAAGTCCTTTCTCAAAAATGCCTCCTGAATTCTTTCCATCACCATGGCCCTAAGGACCTTAGTTCAGTCCTTCTTCAGGTCTCACCATGCCTGCTCTGATGAACTCATTGCTTGTCCTCTGGCTGTAGCAATAGACAAACCCTTTCCTGACCTCATTCACCTCTCAGGGAGGCACGCTCTATGACAGCACTTCTCCAGTGTCTTTGCAATTAACACGAAACATCCATCTCCTGTGTTTAACTGGGAGCTGCTGAACAGCAAGGACTGTATGTTGTTATTCATTCTTTTGTGCACCTCCAGCATCTTAGAAGTTGAGTAATGACTGCTTAGAGCAAATATGATTTATAGTAGATTACCCCTTTCATAAAAACCTCTATTAACTCTTTGTTGCTCATAGGATAAAATATAAATTCCTTAGCAGAGCCCCAAGGGCCCGCTAGAACCTGACCTGTCTGGGCTTTCCCTGCTACTTCCTCCTCTTTCCCATCACACAGCGGAGCTTCTGCTGTCTCCAAAGGCACGATGTCCGGCTGCACCTCTGGAGTGCTGCCTGCGCATATTGTAGGCCTGCTGTGCCTCTTCTCTTGCTTTTCAAGATGTAGTTCAAATCTCAGCTTCTCCTGATTGAGTTAATTCTTCTTTCCTATCTATGGCAGCATTTGCTATCTGTGTGAAATGATCCGTTTATAGGTTATTCTCCCTCCTGGACATCATGGGCCTCAAAGCACTCGGATGCAGGGAGAGGACCTCATTCATGGCAGTCTCATGGCTTAGAGTAGCACCTATCATGTAGAGGGTACCCTAGATAGGTCTCCGGACTGAATGATTTGTGTTTCATGGGATTCGTGTTTTATGGGTCTAATAGTGGGGTACCGGGGCGAGAATGGCCAGGCACATCCATAAAAGAGGATAAGAGCTCTGAGAGAGACCCCTGTAAATCTAAGACATACGTGTGGTAAAGACAGCATCACAAACCAGAGGAGAAAAGGAAGGCTTATTCAGTCAATGAGACTGAGAAAACTAGATCTTTTTAAAAAGAATCAAATTACAATCTAACCTCACAGCATATAATTAATAAAGTTAAAGGTATATCAAATCATTAAATGTAAAAATATTGAGCTCTCAAAATACTAGAGATAAATAAACATAAATATCTCCTTGACATATGGACAGGAAACCTTACTAAGCCACAATGCAATAGAAGAAATCTCAGAGAAAAATATTGTAATAGCTCTGACTGCATATCAATTTTAAAATATCTTATACATTTTAAAAAAGGCAAGTGACATCTAAGAAAAGTTATCTGCCATAAATAAAGTACTAATATCTTTCAAAAATTGTGTATATAAACTGATAAGGTAGACATAACTGCTCTAGAATATGGGAAGAGATATGTACAAATACTTCTTTAAAAGGAAATACAGGCCGGCCCGGTGGCGCACTGGATAGTGCGCCGCTTGGGAAGCGCAGTGGCGCTCCCGCCCGAGGGTTTGGATCCCACATACGGACCGGTTCCCGCTCACTGGCTGAGCGAGGCGCGGGAGCAACACCGAGGGTTGCGATCCCGTTGCCGGTCCCTGGTCCGATACGGGGGCAACACTGAGGGTTGTGATCCGTTGCCGGACATGGAAAAAGACAAAAAGACAAAAAAAAAAAAAAAGGAAATACAAACGTTAAGAAACCAATGAAATAATTAACTTTCACTTAGTTATCAAATAAATGTAAATGAAACATTTTTACCTATGAAATTGGTGAAGATATTTTTAATGCCAAGAGTCAGTCATCCTTATATACTGTGTTAATGAGTACCACATTTCTAGAAAACAATTAGACAACACATATATATCAAGAGCCTCAAAAATAGTCATTCCCTTGGACCTTCAGAATCAGTTCTAGAGAAATGAAAAAATCAGTTCTTGGGAAACAAGAAAACCAGACAGTGATTTCAAAAGTTTGAAAATTTCAAAAATTTCGAAAATGTCCAAACTTCTTATTCATAATAAGAAACATAGTAGCAACATTAGTATTGTGTATTGGGGGAATCATAAAATAAGTTAGCAAACAGCCAGAAGACAATGGATGAGGAGGTGGCCAATAACATAATGTAAGTGAAGAGTTTTTTTTTTTTTTTGTCTTTTTGTCTTTTTCCGTGTCCGGCAACGGATCGCAGCCCTCAGTGTTGCCCCCGTACCGGACTGGGGACCGGCGACGGGATTGCAACCCTCGGTGTTGCTCCCACGCCTCGCTCAGCCAGTGAGCGGGGACCGGTCTGTATGTGGGATCCGAACCCTCGGGCGGGAGCGCCGCCGCGCTTCCCAAGCGGCACACTATCCAGTGCGCCACCGGGCTGGCCCCGTAAGTGAAGAGTTTTTAATGATTTAAGAAAATGCCATTCCTTCCCATCATTATAAGAATACATATAGCTTCAATTATGTAAATTATGTAAAAAAAAGACAATATAATAAAATATTAGTAGGTGTTATTTCTGGGTAATGATCTATTGCTAAAATTTTCCTTTTAGCATTGTCTGAAAATTCCCATAGTTTCCACAATGAACAGAAAGCTAGAAAGCTGCTTATTTCGAAATTAAAAAGCTATAGCTGAAAAACCCTTAAGACTTCTGCTGCTTTTTTTTGTTGTTGGTGGTGGCTGGCCAATATGGGGATCTGAACCTTTTACCTTGGTGTTATTAGGCTGCGCTGTAACCAACTGAGCTAACTGGCCAGCCCTAGGACTACTGCTTCTGATTATGATGGAATAACAGGGATTAGATCTACCCCCCTGCCTTAAACCACTAAAAACAGTGCATGAGTATATGAAACAGCAGTTTGCAGACACTGGACAGCAGGCAGCACATATGTAGAAGTGGCATATATGACAACAATGGCACAAAGGCCAGGAGGGGAGAGATGGAAAAGCACTATTTTAAGGTGCTTACACTGTATGTAAAGTGGCATAATAACACTTTAAGGTAGACTGTGATAGATTAAACACATATAAACCTTAAGCAGCCATTAAGATAACACATCAGAGAGTTTTAGCTAATAAAGCAATAAATGAGATAAAATAGAACCATAAAAGTACTCAGTTACTCCAAAAGAAAGTAGAAAATGAGGAAAAAAGAGAACAAAGGATAGACAGGGCAAATAGAAATAATAACAATATGGTAGATTTAAACCCACTTATGCCAATAAACACATTAAATGCAAATCTTTAGACACCTAATTTGAAGACACTGATTATCAAATTGGAAGAAAAAGAAATCAAGATCCAAGTATATGCTGCCTTCAAGAAATCCATTTTAAGTATAAAGACACAAAGATATAAAAGGATAAAAAAAGGTATCCCATATTAACACTTTCCAAAAGAAAGCTGGAGTAGTTATATCGTAAAAGATCAGTATAGATTAGCAGAAAGAATATTACCAGGATAAAGAGGATCATTTCGAAAGGGATCTAAGGGACAAATTCATCCAGAGGACATAAAAATCCTAAATGTTTATGCACATAATAACGGAGCTTCAAAATATGTGAAGCAAAAATTGCCAGAACTATATGTAGAAATAGACAAATCCACAATTATAGTTGAAGATTTCAATGACCATCTCTCAATAAATGACATAACAAGTAGACAGAAAATCAGTAAGAATATAGAAGATTTGAATGACACTATCAACCAACTAGACCCAATTGACATTTACAAAGCACTGCATCCAACAATAGCAGGAAATACATTCTTTTCAAGTGCAATGGAACCTTTATCAAGATAGACAATATTGTTAGCCATAAAACAAAATTCGATAAACTTAAAAGTATTCAAATCACAAAAAGTATGTTGAGGACTGAAATGGGCTTAAATTAGAAAACAATAAGATAAAGGTGTAAAATACCCAATTGTTTGGAAATTAAACAACATACTTCTAAATAACCCATGGAACAAAGAAGACATAAATAGAAATTGAAAAGTATTTTGAAGCAAGACAGCATGCCTGGGGTTCTAGGCAAGGAGCTGTGGGCAGCAGCCCCTTCCACCTGAAAGCAGTCAGGAGAGCACACTGAAAACACCACTTCCACATGGGTGGTCCACCACAGCTACTGCCACAGACATGGCTGACGAGAAAGTGGTTGAGTGTCACAGCAGCAGCCACAGTCACTGTGCAGGCAGCCCGCTGGACATTTGACTGCATTGACACAAGAAAAATCACCAGCAGAGACCAGAAAAAGAAAAGGATGTATCTCTCCTCAAAGCCCACTCCAGAGTGATAGAAGAAGCAACTGAAAAGTATTTTGAATGGAATGAAAATTTATATATAAAAAATTAAAAGTTGTGAGATGCATAGTAGTTCTCAGAAGGGAATTTACAGCACTAAATGCTGAGATTAGAAAAGAGGAAAGGCCTCAGATCAATCTTAGCTGTCATCTTAAGAAACTAGAAAAAGAAGTACAAATTAAAATAAAATACAGAGAGGAAAGAACACAACAAAGAGCAGAAATTTAAAAAAATTAAAAAGGGAGAACAACAGAGAAAAATCAATGAAACCAAAAGCTGGTTCTTTGAGTAGATCAATAAAGTTGATAAACTTCTAGACAGACTGATCAGGAAAAAAAGAAAATGGACACAAATCACCAATATCAGGAATGAGAGAGGAGACATCACTACTGATCCTAAAATAATGTTAAAAAATAATGTTAAAAAATAATAAGGAAATACTATGAACAACTTATGGTTAATAAATTCAACAAGTTAGATAAAATGGTCAATTTCCTTGAAAGATGCAAACTACCAAACCTCATTCAAGAAGAAATATATAACATGAAGTGCCCTAGTCCTAAGGAAATTGAATTTGTGGTTAATAATCCTCTCACAAAGAAACTCCAAACCCAAAAGGCTGGGTTTTGGTGAATACTATTCAGATCACTGGTGAATACTATCAAACATTTAAGGAATCAATAATACCAATTTTACACAAACTTACAGAAAATCAAAACGAAAGAACTACTTTCCAACTTATAAACTGCATACCAATATCTCTCATGAACACAAACACAATAATTCTAAGCATAATTTTAGCAAATCAAATCTAACAAAATATAAAAATATGACACATCATGATCAAAGAGGATTTACCCCAGGGATGTACAGTTGATTTAATATTTGAAAATCAACGTAATTTACCGTATCAATAGACTAAAAATAACAAACCAAAATATCACTCACTGGATGTAGAACAATCATTTGACAAAATCTAACATCTATTCATGATAACTCTCAGCAAACTAGGAATAGATGGAAACTCCATCAACGGGATAAAGGGTAAATACAAAAACCCTACAGCTAACATTATATGTAACGGTGAGAGACAATGCTTGTTCCTTCTGATTATGAACAAGGCTAGATGTCTGCCCTCCCCATTTCTATTCAATATTGTGCTGGAGGTTCTAGTGCAATCAGGCAAGCAAAATAAATAAAAGGCAGATTGTAAAGAAAGAAGTAAATGGTCTTCATTCACCAAAGACATGACTGTCTATGTAAAAAATCCAATGGAATCTAGAAAAAAAAATCAAGATTTAACAAATGAGTTTAGCAAAGTTGCAGGACACAAATACAACAATTGTATTTATACTCACTGGCTATGGACAATCAAAAATTGAACTAAAATACCATTTACAATAGCATCAAAAATATGAACTACTCAGGGAAATGTTGACAAAAGATGTCAAGACCTGCCCACTGAAAACTGCGAAACATTATTGAGAGATATTAAAGTTGACCTAAATAACTGGAGGGATATGCCATGTTTATGAATCAGAAGGCTTAATATTTTATCATGATGTCAGTTCTCTCCAGACTGATCTGTAGAGTCAATGCAATCCTAATCAAAATTCCAGCAGCATTTTTTTGTAGCAACTGACAAACTAATTTTAAAATTTATATGGAAATGCAAAGACCCTGGAATGCCAAAGCAACTTTGAAAAACGACAATGTTAGAGACTTAAACTACCTGATTTCAAGACTTTTTATATAGCTACAATAGTCTAGATAATGTGGCATTTGTGTAAAGATAGACGTATAGATCAATGGAACTCAATAGTCTAGAAATAAACCTACACATACATGGTTAATTGATTTTTTACAAAAGTCCTGAAGGGTAGCAGAATATACCACCCCAAAATATTCCACTTTGGCATAAAGATTATTTTGAGTTGAAGGCAACTGAGAAAAAGCAGACAGAAGAAAAGCTCTCTGCCTTCCCCCTATTTGCCTAAAGGCAGGACATAAATTTGTAAAGATGCCCTTCTCCTCTTTCTATCAGGAAGGCCAGAAGGTAATCTGAAAAAATAGCTCTAGATCCTTATCAGCCCAGAGAGCACTAGAGGAATCTATGTAACAAACCTTATCTTCCATTAATTTCACCGTATATTTACCTCCTCACAATTTGGAAACTCAAAGGTCTTTTTTTTTATTTTTTATTTTTTATTTTTATTTTGTCAATATACAATGTAGTTAGTTATTGTATCCCATCACCGAAACCTCCCTCCCTCCTCCCTCTCCTCCCACCCAGGTGTGTCCCCTCCATTTTCTTGTTGTAAGAACTTCAAAAAAAAAAGTTGTGGTTGTTATATCTTCCTCTCCCCCCTCCCCCCGGTTTTTTAATTTTTGTTGTTGTTGTTGATGTTGTTGTTTGTTTGTTTTTTTGTGTGTGTGTGTGAGAGTGTGTGTGTGTGTATGTGTGTGTGTGTGTGTATGTGTGTGAATTGATTCATTCACCTTTAGCTCCCTCCAATAAGTGAAAACATGTATTTCTTTTTCACTGCCTGACTCATTTCACTTAATATTATTCTTTCAAGGTCCATCCATGTTGTCGCAAATGGCAGTATTTCATTCGTTTTTATAGCTGAGTAGTATTCCATTGTGTAGATATACCACATTTTCCATATCCACTCATCCGATGATGGACATTTGGGCTGATTCCAGCTCTTGGCTATTGTGAAGAGTGCTGCAATGAACATTGGGAAACAAGTATACCTTCGACTTGATGATTTCCATTCCTTTGGATATATTCCCAGCAGTGAAATAGCTGGGTCATATGGTAGATCAATCTGCAACTGTTTGAGGAACCTCCAAACCATTTTCCATAGGGGTTGCACCATTATGCATTCCCACCAACAATGTAAGAGAGTTCCTTTTTCTCCGCAACCACACCAGCATTTATCGTTCGTTCTAACCACCCCTTGGAGTTACTCATCTCTGAGTGTTCTCACATGTAAACATGATACACATTTTTTAAATGATTTTTTATTTTTATTTTATTATTATTATGATTATTTTATTGAAACATAGTTGATTGTACATATCTGTGGGGTACAGAGTTGAGTATCAATACCTGTGATGCACATGTTAATAAACTTCTGTTTGTTTTCTCTTGTTAATCTGTCTTTTGTCAGTGCAATTTATAGGGCCAGCTGGAGAACCTAGAATGGTAGAGATAAAGTTTTTTTCCTTCCCTACAGTGCCAAGGCAACCCAACTGGGAATGAAAAATATTGTTTAACGGATGGTGCTTAAAGAATTGGACAGTCAATAAAAAAGAACAAATTATTGACATGTGGAACAATATAGATAAATCTCAAAATGATTACGCTGAGTGAAAAAGCCAGTCAAAAAGAAAACATATTGTATAATTCCAATTATATATAATACTAGAAAATGCAAACAAATTAGTAGTGCTAGAGAACAGATCAGAGGTTACCTGGGGATGGGGAAGGGGGGGTATGAATTACAAAGGGGAATAAGGAGACTTGGGAATGATGGATATGTTCATGATCTAAACTGCCTAGATGGTTTCATGGTTGCAAACATGTGTATGCATTTGTGTACTCATCAAACTCTGCACCTTAAATATGTGCAGATTGTTGTATGTCAATTGTCTTTCAGTAAAGCTGTAAGAAACAAAAGCTATGGTTCACAAATCGCTCTGATCATACTATTGAGCCTGGAAGTGTGATCTCACTCCCTCGGATGTGTTTGCCTTGGGGGAAACGGCTCCTGGGAATGTGGTCAATCGTAGAGTCACTTCCTTGGAAAGAGGCTAGGACTGAGATTGAGAACCCTAGGGGGCTGCCAGCAGGGTCCAGCTATCTTGGTTTTGACCTGGAGAAGCTCCGGTGTCCAGGAGGACCCCCATCTCTGGGGAGAGTGTGGTGGGTGGAGTAGTGATGCTCTCCCTCTCATGCACTGTTGATAGGAGCTTAAGTTGGTCAGCTAAGAAATGATGTGCCTTTCCATGGTGTGAGAGGTGGTGGCTGAGAGCTGCAGGAGGTTCAGACCCCCTCTGCCACATGCTACTTTTAAGTTGTCATCATTTACAATACTTATTCCCCAGGAAAAGGCAGAACTCTGCCAAAAGTAGCCCAAGGAATGATTATAAACAATCTACTGCCCCAGGGAGAGAATGATCTTTGCTGATTTATTTCTCATCACGGAACCTAAAACCTACAGAAGTCACTGGCACATTTATCTTCAATCCCATCCAAATCCTTAACCCTCAAACTCTACTGGGCATGATTAATCTTCCTCAGATGATTCAGAGGGTACATCAGGATCTCACAGGGAATCCTGTGGGATTTTCAAGGAAGCAACATTAAAATGAAATGGGTTTCAATTTATTTTTGTGCTTGTCCAGTTTTAGTACCAGATTTATTTCTTTAGAGACAGGGGACTGGTATGGAAGGGACAATGACTCATAGTCCCCAGACCTCCACCTATGTTTAACAATGAATAGCACCATTCCTTGGCTCCCTCTCCCCAGTGTCTAAATCACTGCTTTGTAGTACGTCATGTTAAAATGTTTAAGTTCATTGCTTCTTAATGGGCCTTCGAGAAAGCAGAACGTTCTTAATGGGTGGTGAGGCTTCAAGAACCAGAAGAAATGAACAAGTCCCTTAAGTCTTTTACTCTGTGGGTGAGACCAGACAGGGGAGACTGTAACTCTTGAATTTACTGAGCTAACACTTTAAGCACATTGTCACATTTTAACAACCATAAAGGTCAAGGAAAGAAAAAATAAATTATGGGATTCAATAGTTATATGATTCCATTAGAAAATCAAAATCATAATACATTTTATGAATGCATAGAAGACTATGGATGGGTAGATAGAAAACTCTTAAAAGTAGCTATTTGGGGGGGAGTAGAATTTGCAATGGGACTTTACACTTGGTATATTTCTGAATTGTTTAATTTTTTTTCTACAATGAGCACATATTATCACTTTTATAAACAAAATAATAATAAACCTACTTGCATTTTGGAAAAAAATAACATGAATAAAAAGTTGTAAATAAAAAGTTAATTGCTTTGAATTTCAGGTTTTTTTTTTTTTTTTTCCTTTTTGTCTTTTTTCGTGACCGGCAACGGATTGCAACCCTCAGTGTCGCGCCCGTACCGGACCGGGACCGGCAACGGGATCGCAACCCTCGGTGCTGCGCCAGCACCTCGCTCAGCCAGTGAGCGGCCGGTCTGTATGTGGGATCCGAACCCTCGGCGGGAGCGCCGCCGCACTCCCAAGCAGCGCACTGTAGCAGTGCGCCACCGGGCCGGCCCAAATTTCAGGTTTTTTACCCCACATTTTACTCCCTATTATGGGTGCTGATAAGCAGGGATATGACCCTCAGCAACTCGGGTCATTGGTAGATCTCAGGTCATTTGCAGAGGAGGAGATACAGCCGATGGCTAACAATCGGCCCTGGAATATCTCCCCACTCCACCATGATCACAGCAGCTCCTCAGAGGCAGACCGATCCCATCTTCACACTGAAAGCTAAGCTGCTTTCCAGGCTAACAGTGGAATCAATCTCTAGTTATAAGAAGCTACAGGCTTCTGAAATGCACAATCGTGTGTATAAGCAACTCATTACCATTGTGTCAAACCACTGAGTGGGAAAATGAATTCTGAGTTCTAATGCGATAAACACACAGCTGGGAGTCAATTAGATTGTTCACATTTTCACAACTCATTTATTTCCTCCATTTTTAGGAATACCTTCACAGCTAATAGGTTTCTTTCATTTGTTCCCAATGTGTCATTTTTAAACAAGAATAGGAACATTGGCGGCGAGGCAGAGAAGCTGAGAAACAAAAAGGCTGCTAAGTTCAGTGCGTACCTTGTTAGCAGCAGGAAACGCAGGTGGGTGAAGTAGCCAGGGGCCCCCACTGCGGAGAGGAGAAAGGAAACCAAGGCCACGAGGAGGCTTTCCCACTTTTCTGTGTGCTTACTTTGGCTCTTTTTAAATGAGCACAAACATAAAAAGAAGAAATATGACTCAGAAAAACTCACTGAAGTGCTCCATGACCTGTGGGCAATTCGTTCTATAAACTACGCTTTCACTGCCTGTTTTGCGATTTGTGACCCTTGCTTTGTTTTTTTCTTCATTCATTATCCATCTTAGCCAGAGAAATATACATGAAGATGCTAATGAAAGTCACCTTGATACTTTTATAGACCTAACTGGTGGGAGTCTTTCATTGTCCCAGATGTCATTTAAAAACAGACTGGGTCTCCAGGTCCCTGCGGCTCGGGCTGGAATGCGGGCAGGGGGACTGCGGTACCTTCCCTCTCTCCAGCCTCTCTCCACTCCGTCCGTCCTGTTCTAGCTAGACACTGAAGGTAGACAGAAAGCCTCCTGCTCTCGAATAGCTCAAAGCTTAGGTGGAGAGAGAGCCAAGGAGGGAAAAATTTTATTACACAATTATGTGTGCTGTGTTTATTTATAACAACTACCATCGGTATTGACTATTTTCAGTAAAACATTAGACAGTTCAGCTTTTGCTAAAGTTAAACACACCCTCCCCCAATTAAAATCAATTAGTTTGTACTATGGGTCAGATGTGTCCCCCAAAGTTTCATGTATTGGAAACTTGACCTCCCTCGTCACAGTGGGAAATCCAATTTTTGTATTTGAAAGGTGGGGCCTTCAAGAGGTGATTAGATTGAGAGGACTGTGCCCTTGCGAATGGATTGATCCATTTGTTGAGTAATAGGTGTGGTTCTGATGGCTTGTAAAGGGGAGCAAGTGAGGACTTAGCTCTCTCTTGCTCAGCCCATTCTCGCCATGTGACACCCTGGTCACCAAGGGACAGTGGAGAGAGTTCCCATAAGAAGAAAGCACTCACCAGATGCGCCCTGTGGACTGTGGACTTCTCAGCCTCCAAACTGTGAGAAAAAAATTTTTTCCCTTATAAATTACCCTGTTTCAGATATTCCGTTATAAGCAACAGAAAATGGACTAATACAGCATGTGTCCCTGTTCTAAGGGAGAGGCTTCTGTTATGCCTTCTCTGAGGTCTTTATTAAAGGACCCTCCCTTCTCACTTGGGTTCAGGATTTACTTGCCAAGACAGCCTCCAGATTCCCTGTCCCCAGACACCCAACCTCAGTTACCAGCCACCTGCTTCCAGCTACCTATTCCCACCTTGAAGTGACCATGATGGGACAATGGCAGGCCTGCAAAATAGATCAGGGTCCATGTACTCAATCAGCTTCATTTTGTAGGAAATGAGGAAACAGGCCAGAGACATGAAGCGTGCACACCCTATGTGCACAGACTTCCGTGACATTCAGCTTTCTGCTTGTCCCTTCCCATCTGCTGTCATCTGCATCCTGGTCGCTTTTCATGACACTCAGAAAAACCTGCCTCTTGGGTAACTTTTTTCTATTTTGAACACCATCTGCTGCCCTGACTGCACTGTTGCTCTGGCCTTGACTTATCAGGCCAGGTGCTCATGTCCTGCAGATGGCGTGTGAGAGCAGCAGCTGGCCTGGGTGTGCCCAGCACCTGTGGGGCGGGTTCCCATCATGCCCAGTGAGTGGCAACAGCTGGGCGTATGTTCTCATTTCTTCCAGGGGGAGCAAGCAGCGTATCAGCATCCCGGCTATCACAGCGATTGTGGACTCTTCTGATAAGTCATTTCGGGCACTTTGGGAAACTTCATTAACTCTCCATGAACATTGCCAGGTCCCTACGGTCAATCAGAAATAAAAGCTTACACACAGAGTGAAAAAGCTTCCTTTTCTTCAAGAGGGTGTCAGCACAACCTAAAGCTGCAAAGCAAGCCAAATGCCTGCACCCTTCGCCCAAGGCCAGGCACTTCTCACGCCAACCATCTACGGTCAATCAGAAATAAAAGCTTACACACAGAGTGAAAAAGCTTCCTTTTCTTCAAGAGGGTGTCAGCACAACCTAAAGTTGCAAAGCAAGCCAAATGCCTGCACCCTTCGCCCAAGGCCAGGCACTTCTCACGCCAACCATGAGGCAGGAGCCACACCCTACCCATTCCATCACAGGCCCTCTTCTCCCTAAAGTCCATCCAGGGGTCGGTGAAAATCATCCGCCACATGGCGGGGAAGGTGGGAAAGGTCTTCTCAAGACCTGACACTGGGCAGTGGCCATCAAATAGAAAACAATGGAATCTCAACATCTCCATATTTTGAAAACCTGAAAAATCACTTAGGTAGCATCCCTTATCAGCCTTGAAACAGTTAGAGATGTTGGTGACCCTTAGCACCTCCCTTCCCTCGGTCCTCAGTGAGATAAATGTTGACCTCGTGCCATGGCCAGCCGGCTGGGCCCTGGGCGGCCAAGGAGATGCTGGCTGGCAGCATTTCCTCTCTTTCATTGCCAAGAAGTCATCAAGCACACAGAGTTTTCTTTCATGAAACCCACTTTATCCTTATCTTTGTTTTCTTTTCGAATGAGTCCCAATTGTAGGATTTGACACAGATTGTGTGTTTTTGCTGGAAGGGCTAGGTCAGCGGGGTGGAGGTGGGAGTCCCCCAAATGAGCCACTAGGCCCAGCTCCTCTGCGATTTAACAGTGTGTGATGTGGGGGGTCTACAGGTGACTTCGAAGGTAAGTGGGGGTGCTTTAGTAAGCCTTGCAGGCAGGTAAACCAGGCAAGGTAGAAACCCTCGAATCAGTCGTGTCCGCGGTTAACAGGCTATCTCGTGTTCCACGGTTCCCAATTCAGGGTAGCCTCATCATCTAGAAAAGTGTTTTCTTCTCAGCAGTTGCTGCTTCTTATGGTTTGTTTTAAATCACATTTGTTTATAACAATATTTACTATGTGTCATTCACAATAGCACATATTCATTGTAGAAAATTCAGAACATGCAGAAAAGCAGGGAAGAGAAATGAAAAAACACCCATAATCTTGCCATCCAGAAAAGGGATTGAATGAACACATCTCCCTGCAATTCAGTTTCCCTGTCGGTAACATGAGGGACAAACAGTAGCACAAAACTATGAGGACTAGATGAGATTATGATGTAACACACTCAGCACAGGGTAGATAATGCCAGCTGCTGTTATTGTGAACACCCTGATGTATTTCCTTTCAGTCTGTGTGTGTGTCTACAACCATCAACATCTCATAAACTGTGGATCTTTCTTATGGAGAAATTTAATTTTTCTTAAAATTCCTACCTCTATCCAGTTTCAGCTGGGTTCTGACTGATCTTCTAAGGCTACATCCCATAAACTATCATGGGAATGAATAAAGCACTTATTTTTATGTCCATGTGCAAACTGATTTTAAATTGCCTTCCAGTCCTGATGTGGAAAGCTATTCTAAATGGCCATTTTTGACATGGGCTAGAGTTGAATTCCCACAGGTGCAGGGACAAGCCAGGTTTGCCTTCAACTTGGGCAACTACCTAAACTCTGTTTTCTACAGTACTTACTTTTCCTTATTCCCCCAAAGCATACCCCAAATCACCACAGAATGTACTTTGTTAAATGCAACGTACTCTTGGAATATTAAATAGCTTTAACATACTATGATGAGTTGCATGTAAAGCAGAGAAACTAGTGTACAAACAAAATAAAGTGTGTTGAGCTCTACTGCCTTTAAACCACCTGAAGAACAAACACTCCCCTCCCCCAGGCAAGACTGCTCCAGGGACTGGTCCAGATCCATGTGCAGGTGGCTTCTTGTTCCCTTCAGAAAATACAAAGGTTCTTTTTACTCTACAGAACATATATGGTCGTGGAAGAAAAACTTATGACATGTATGATTTTTTTTCACTTTTTAAAAATAAACTTTTAGAATAGTTTTAGATTCACAGAAAAGTTGTGAAGATAGTACAGAGGTTCTGTATCACACCCTGCAGCCAGTTTCTCCCATTATTAACGTCTTCCATGTGTATGGTACATTTGTTACCATTAATGAACCAGCACTGATACATTATTATTAATGAAATTCCATATTTTATTCAGATTTCCTTTGTTTTTCCCTAATGTCCTTTTTCTGTCCCAGGGTCCCATTTAGAATACTGTTACATTTGATTGTCACATATCCTTAGGCTCCTGAATGCACCCGATCTTGTCTGATGTTGGAAGTAAACAGGGTCAGGCCTGGTTAGTACATGGATGGGAGAAAAGAGATTAGGACACAGACACACACAGAAGGAAGACACAGGGAGAAGGCGACCACCTGCCAGCCAAGGAAAGAGGCCTCAGAAGAAACCTAATCCTTCTGTCATCTTGATCTTGGACTTCTAGCCTCTGGAACTGTTAAAAAAATTAATTTCTGTTGTTTAAGCCCCAGTCTGTGTTACTTTGTTATGGTAGCCCTAGCAAACTGAGATCTTGGCTAAGTCACTAAGCTTCAGAGTCTTTATCTGAAAAATGCCACCACTTCATGGGACTACTGAGGTCATGTGAGATGGAAGAACCTGTGTGATGGGAAGTCTACCCACATCTTTCCATAGCCTGCCAGATTTTGATTTGGATAAGAGGGCTTATCAGGTATGTACTGAATAAATGAACAGAGTGTCACTGAGCAAACCATGCAAACTTTTTCTTCAATCAGCTCAGCTGTGATTTTTAAAATCAGTTCTAACATTAGTCTCCTCCAAATTACATCTGCTCCCTTTTTCCATGTTTATTGAGTGCCTAGGGGCAGTTAGTGAATACCATGTTGCAAATAAAATGCAACGATTTCACACATCATGCTTAAAATATAAAAAATACAACCTTTTTGGAAAGCAATGCCAAATTATGGGCAAAAAGTCTTTAAAAATTTTGTACCCTATTATCCAGATACTTCACTTCTGTTATTCAATTCTGAAGAAAAGATGCTAAATACAGAAATAGCTTTGCTCATAAATATATTACTCATAGCATTATACATAACAGTGAAAAATGAGTAACCATCTAAATGCCCATTAAGGGGGGGTCAATAAAATACAGTACATGCCCATTACAGACTGTTATAAGGCTATCAAAACTGTGAACAATGTTTGTGTATGGTGCTTAAGAAAAAAGACACAAACATAACAGTGAAAAATGAGTAACCATCTAAATGCCCATTAAGGGGGGGTCAATAAAATACAGTACATGCCCATTACAGACTATTATAAGGCTATCAAAACTGTGAACAATGTTTGTGTATGGTGCTTAAGAAAAAAGACACAAAACACATAGGTTAAAAATGCATAGAGATAAGGCTGAAAGGAAATCCAGCAAAGGGCTATCCAACTGGGTGCCTTAGACAGTGGCCTATGAGTATCTCCCTCACTCCTTCTACTTCTCTGGAGTTCCCGACTTTTTTCTATAATGAGCATATACTACACTTATCATGGAAGAAAATAAAAAGAGTTGATACAAAACTACTAACAATAAACAAGAGAAACAGGACCCAGGAGATCCATTTTGCTTAGGAATCTAGCTATCCCATTACAACGCATGCAAATGATCAGATGCCATTTAGCTAATGACATGGCTCTGGCGTAATGATGTCTCTCCCCAGACGGTTTTCCTGGTGTGGCTGTGAAACACATCCTAAGGAAGTCACGGCACTCGAAGGGAGGCTGCCAAGTGCTGCTTCAGCAACTTCTCCTCTTTCCCCTTTAACAAAACATTCACCTTAATTAATTTAACAGCAACCTGTCGATGAAAGTCAATATTTACATAAACCTGCCATTCTGATAAGGCACATATATTTTTCTTACACTTTGCATGTTCTACATAGCGGTTCCCACCTGGTAGTGAGCCAGGAAGCTAGATGTCGACTTGCTCCCTCCCTTGCCCTCACTGTCACGTCCATCCTTCAGGTCTGCTGCCGTGGACTCCAAATCTCCCTGCGGTCAGTCCATTTCTCTCTATGGCTAATGCCACCACCACTCCCCCTCAACGAGTGCAATAACCTCCCAAGCTGGAGACTCTTTCCTTCTAAATTCACCCTCCCCCTCTTCTATAGTAATAGAACCTCTTAAAAGAATTGCGCACATGGCCACTTAGAAAAAAACTTCACTTTCCAGCCTCCTTGCAATTAGGTGAGGCCATGTGACTCAAAGAAGTGACTTGGCAACCTCCAGATTATACATGCTCTCTGTTTCCCCTTTCCCCTTCCTGTGGGTTGGAATGAAGACATGGTGATCGTGGTTTCCAATTCTTTTTTTTTAATGTGTTTATTTTAAAAATTAATATTATCTTAATGGACAAATCATAATTGTATTGCATTTATGGAGTACAATGTGATGTTTTGATATATGTATACAATGCGGAATGATTAAATCAAGCTAACTGACATATCCATCACCTCACTGACAACGTTTTTTGTGGTGACACATTTGAAATTTACTTAGTTATTTTGAAATATAAATTATTATTGATATAGTCACCCTACTGTGCAATAGATCTCAAAACTTATTCCTCCTGTCCAGCTGAAACTTTGTACCCTTTGACTAGCAACTCCCCATGTGGTTTCCAGTTCTTTACTTACTAGGAGGACATAATGGAGCTGTCAGTGGATAGGTCATTGTATTAATTTCCTATAGCTGTTGTAACAAATTACCACAAACTTAATGGCTTAAAACAACACCATTTTTTCCCCTTATGGTTCTGGAGGTCAGAAGTCCAAAAACAGTTTCACTGAGCTAAAGTCAAAGTGTCAGGGGGGCTAATTCCTTCTGGAGGCTCTGAAGGGAGAATACTTTTCCTGGTCTTTTCAGCTTCCACACCTGCATTCCTTCTACCCCAGGGCTCAGGGCCCCTGGTGCATCTGCAAAGTCTGCAGCGAAGTGTCTTCTAACTTTTCTCTGCTTCCATCACCACATCACCTTCTCCTGACTCTGACTCATCCTGTGTCCTCTTGTATGGATCCTTGTGATTACATCCAGCCCACCAAGACAATCCAGGACTATCTCCCCATTTCAAGATCCTTAACTTGATCACATCTGCACAGTCCCTCTTACCACACTAGGTAACATTCCTAGGTTTGGGGATTAGGGTGGACAGATTGCCGGGGGCGGGCGGGGGAGGCATTATTCGGCCTACCACAGTCATTAAACACAATTGTTGATTAGAATGCATATGTGATTTTTGGCATATGATTCAGAAAGCATTCAAATAATTGAGTGGCATGATAAAACAATATTTCCTTCAATTCTCATTTGCCTGTTTATATAGACAAATCTTGGGTGCTTATGTTGAAATGAAAAACAGGAAAAGAATTTATCCTAAACCCAGCTCTTTCTAGCAATAAGTAATATCCACTCACTGATGCAGTAATTGGAAAAAAATATAGTTTTATTCATCTCATTCAGAAACATATTTTTAATAAAATTTCACTTATGTTATTAATTATCCAAATTTGTTGTGTATTCATGTGGTTTTGAACAATTGCATACTCCTAATAATTTAGGAATAACTCGTCCTAAAAATAATGAATAACTCAATTAGGAAGAAATAACTAAACAAATTTTAAGCCTCATGATCACAGGAAAATAAAAAAAATTAAATTTCAATTTATATACATATTTTTGTAGGAGAAGGGTGATCGAGGAAAGACTTAAGTGTAAAATATATTGTATTAGTACAAATTTCTGGAGAAATGGAATGTATACACAGGTTCCAAAAGAAAATGGAATATAAAATTTGACTATTAAAGAAAATCTTGTTCACATATTTTTAAAAATGGATGGTAGTTGGTGGGTATCAAAATGCCATGATATTTAGATTCCATTGGGTACATTTAAAAGAAAGATGTAATAGTTTTGTTTTAAATATCAATATTTATAATGTATCTAAAAATCCATCTTTACCAACTTTTTACATTTATGATGAAATTCTTTTTTTTTTTAATTTTTATTTTGTCAATATACAATGTATATGATTATTATGGCCCATCACCGACACCTCCCGCCCTCCTCCCTCTCTCCCCTCCCGCATTTATGATGAAATTCTGATGTCAACTTAAAAATGTTGTGAGTTTTCCAAAATTCTTTTAGGAAGCACATGGATAAAAGGATTGAGGACAACTGCTTATGGGGCCTGATGGTCAGAAGAGCAGTACCCTCTCCAGCCCCTGGTAAGGAGATTTTGCTTCAACCACAGTGCTGGAAAGTTTCGTTGTGCCCTTGGGCAAAGAGGGTATCTCAATGGCTATGTCAGCTGCATCAGAACAAGAAGAAAAAAACCCAGACTCCCCTGCTCACCAGCTCACTCATTCCCTTCCCTTCCCTGCCCGGCCAGAGGTACTTGTTTGCAGTTAATTAGGTCCCCAAACCTCACACTCAGGGTTTTAACCTGGAGTGCCTTGTGGCTCCAAATGTTTAGTTCTGACCAGAAGTTGCCACAGGGCCAAATACAGAATCCCCAACTCTACCATCAGAAAAGCAAAGCAAGACTCCAGTGACCCATACTCGCAGCTTGTTATGGGACTGATTTTTTGAGTGTGATATATATAAGGCAATTCTTTTGAGTAAATAAGGAATAGATAAAACTCAGTGTAAGCTCTTGCAGGGGATTATTTGGTCATCTTCACTGGAACACTGTGCGTACACAGGCACACACATCACACACATACAACCAAGTCAACAACAAAAAGACAAGCAACTCAATTAAAAAATGGGCTACCGGGCCGGCCTGGGACTGATTTTTTGAGTGTGATATATATAAGGCAATTCTTTTGAGTAAATAAGGAATAGATAAAACTCAGTGTAAGCTCTTGCAGGGGATTATTTGGTCATCTTCACTGGAACACTGTGCGTACACAGGCACACACATCACACACATACAACCAAGTCAACAACAAAAAGACAAGCAACTCAATTAAAAAATGGGCCAAAGACTTGAATAGACATTTCTCCAAAGAAGATACGCAAGTGGCCAACGAGCACATGAAAGATGCTCAACATCATTGGTTATTAGAGAAATGCAAATTAAAACCACAATGTGATACTCGTTCATACCCACTAGGATGGCTATAATTTTACAAAATGAAAATAACAAATGTTGGCCAGGACGTGAAGAAATTGGAAACTTCTATATTTCTGGTGGGATGTAAAATGTTGCAGCTGTTGTGGAGAACGGTGTGGCAATTCCTCAAAAAGTTAAACATCAGATTATTATATGACCTAGCAATTCCACTACTAGATATATACCCCAAAATATTGGAAACAAGTACTCAAATACTTGTACCTGAATGTTTGTAGCAGCTCTATTCATAATAGCCAAAAGGTGGAAACCAAAATGTTCATCAACTCTAAAGCAAATCATTGTTGAGTGAAAGAAGCCAGACACAAAATTTGGTCACATATTACATTATTCCATTTAGAAGAAATATCTAGGATAGATAAATCCATAGAGACAGAAGGCAGATTGGTGATTGCCAGGTATTGAGTGGAAGGGCAAAGGGCAGAAACTGTTTAAGGGGTACAAGGTTTTCTTTGAGGTTTTCTTTGGATCTAGATACAGGTAATGGTTGTACAACATTGTGAACGTACTAAACACCATTTAATTGTATACTTTAAAATAGGCTGGCCGGTTAGCTCAGTTGGTTAGAGCACGGTGCTGATAACACCAAGGTCAGGGGTTCAAATCCCTGTACCAGCCAGCAACCAAAAAAATTAAAAATAAAATAGTTAATTTATGTATGTGAACTTCATACCAAATTTTAAAAAGTAAGGGTAATCACTCCTCGTGGGAGGAAAGTTGAGCACACTTGCTAGCAGCCCCTTATAAGGCTGGCGATCTCCTGAGCTGAGGGTTGGTGGGATGTGGCATAGATCCATGGGGCATGCAGCATCCACCTGGGCCTGCTGTGCGTTGCCTGAGTGGACGTGGTGGGTAATGGGGACCTGTGCAAAGATGAAGCTCAAGCTGCTTGCTGGGCTGTAATAAACCAAGTCCACTTGGGCTTGTTTCCTTTCTGGCAGAATCTATGGAAGCATGCTGAGCTGACCTGCTGCTTAGAAACTGCTGGCTGATGAAAGGCCTTGTTCCCTGATGTACATGGGCCAATAGGGCATGAGGAACTTCCTTTCCAAGGGTGCAGTGTGCCAAGGCAACTCAATGTACAATAGAAAATCTCACTCGCACCCAGGCTTGCTTTTGCCCCCAATGCCAATAATATTTGTGGGCAAAGCAAGTTATCAAATACTGGGTCACTTAGTGACATCTATTCCAACAAAAGATAGATTTAAAAGCAGGCTTCAAAAAATGCAGGAGTATGTGCACAACTATTATGTGTCAATTAAAAATAAAATAAAAATTTTAAAAAACATCAGGAGGCTATTGAGTGGGAAGGGAACAAGGGCTCCTCCAAGTATCCTGTGTTCTGATCTGAGCCGTGGTTACATGGATGCCATACGTGGGAAGGAAAGTGCAAACAATCCATGTCAAAGTTAACCAAGCTGTACACTTAAGATTTGTACACTTCACTGTATATAGTCATATATCAATAATAACATTTTTTTTTGGAAGGCAGGCATAGAACAATATGCTTGGTATCCTTCCACTTGATGAAAAAAAAAAGCAAGCAAACAAACATACAAAGAAACAAAACCACCAGGAGCAGGCTGAACATTGTATCAGAGCAGGATGCTACTCTTCAGAATTATTGAATGACTGTGCATTATAGCAGTGATTCTTAATCCTGGTTGATTGAAAATCACCTGAAGAGTTTTTTTTTTTTTTTTGTCTTTTTGTCTTTTTTCGTGTCCGGCAACGGATCACAACCCTCAGACCTGAAGAGTTTTTTTTTTTTTGTCTTTTTGTCTTTTTTCGTGTCCGGCAACGGATCACAACCCTCAGTGTCGCGCCCGTACCGGACCGGGACCGGCAACGGGATCGCAACCCTCGGTGTTGCGCCCGCACCTCGCTCAGCCAGTGAGCGGGAACCGGTCTGTATGTGGGATCCGAACCCTCGGCGGGAGCGCCGCCGCGCTCCTAAGCGGCGCACTGTAGCAGTGCGCCACCGGGCCGGCCCCACCTGAAGAGTTTTTGATAAATACTAATCCTTGGGCATCACCCACAGAGATTTTGGTTTAACTGGCCTGGGCACAGAAGAACATTTCATAGCTCCCCAGGTGGTTTATTAGGGGTGGACGAACTATGGCCCATGAGCTAAAGCAGCCTGTTGCTTGTTTTTGTAAATAAAGTGTTACTGGAACATAGCCATGCATATTTATGTAAATCCATGGCTGCTTTTGTCCTATAATGGCCTGCAAACTTAAAATATTTACTATCTGGCCCTTTACAGAAAAAAGTCTACATGCCTCGGTCAGACCAGGACTGCACATTTGAATCAATGGGGGAGTTTATAAAACATGCAAATAAATGTTCGGCACCACCTGGAATCTTCTGGCTCTGACTCTCCAGGAATGAGGCTTGGCATGACTTCCTTATACGTTCCACAGGAGATTTTCTTGAGAAACCAATGTCTGAATGTTCTGAACCAGTGTCCAGTGAAGCCCAAGATCTAGCAGCAGTGGGCTGGCTCCCCCAGAATCATCTGAGGAATCTTTAAAATTCAGATTCCAGGCAATCGGTCTTCAGAGATTCAGAGTCAATGGTTTTGGGGTAGGTTCCATTTACTGTTGTTATAAACCAACCAACCAACCAAAAAGAAAAAAACAAAGCCCACCAACTCCTCTCTGTATTTGGGAACATTTACATCTAGGAGTTGAAATGAGACCAGGTCCCAGCCCCAGTATTTCAAAGATCCAATTCCTCCTGGACACTGGACACTGGAGTCTGCATGGGGTTGGTAGAAGCCTTCTGATTTTGATCTGGCTTTGACTTTAAGTGCAAACAAGAGTTGGTCCCGCCCTGGCCACACTTAAAGGGCACCCGAAGCAGGTGAAGTGGACCAGCAAGTGCATGCAGAGATCAGGGCCACCTAGCAAGAGAGGAAACCTGCACTGCAAGGCTGCTGCATGGTGGCAAAAGTGATGCTCAACTAGCAATGCATTCCCTCAGGAGGTCACCACTGTCTGTTTCCAGAAGAGAAACCAGCAATCTAACCCGATAGATAGATATATATATAGATATAGATATATATATCTATGTCAGAACATGCGTGACCTCCGAGGTCCTAAGCATGGGGATGGACTGCTGGAATTTATATATATATATATATGCACGTATCTATGTCAGAACATGCGTGACCTCCGAGGTCCTAAGCATGGGGATGGACTGCTGGAATTAGGACAGGGTTTAATCTGGCTTTGCAGGAACCAACAGGATTTGTAGTTGGGTTGACACCAGTTTCTCAAACTTGGCTGCACATTAAAATCACTTGGGGAGGTTTTTAAAACCCCGAAGCCCAGGCCAGGCCCCTGACCACTTAAATCAGAATCTCTGGGGGTGGGAATCAGGCATCAGTATTTGTTAAAGCTCCTTAGTTGGTTTCATTGGGTAGCCAAGTTTGAGTGCCCAGTTGACATGCTGGGAAGTCCAAGGGGGACTGGTTGCAGGGATGAGCAACAGGAAGCCATCTGGAACACAGGTAGAGAGATGTGGGGAGAGACCGATGGCTGGCAGTGCACAGTTTACAAAGAGGTGCCAAAGGGCAGGTGTGGCACCAGGTATGATTCTCTAGAAATAAATTGGCACAATCAACAGGTTCTGCTGGGAAGTGAGGCACTCAAGGAAGAGCTGCAATGGGAATTCTTGTTTGCTTTTTTTTTGGTCCAGGGCATTTTGACCTCACCACATTTGGGGTAACAATTTTAGACTTACAGAAGAGTTGCAACAAAGATGGTACAAAAAGTTCCTGTGTACCCCTCAGCCAGTTCCCATAATGTTAACATCTTACATTACGATGGCACATTTGTCAGACTCAGAAAACAACTTTACTATTCACTCAACTCCAGACTTCATTTGAATTTCACCAATGGTTCCAGCAACATCCTTCTTCTGCTCCGGGATCCCTTCGGTGATGCGCGCTGCATTTACTCATTGTGTTTAATTGCACCCGTCATTTCTGAATGCTCTATTTGACCCAGCTGGTGTTTTGAACTTAAACACATGTTTTTGTTCTGTCTTTATAAACATGAATATGTAGATTTTCATCTGAATTTTACCAACATGTTTCCATTCTGTGCAGGTAAACTATAACCATGTTTTTCCATTTAAAAAAATTGTTTTCAACAGGATTTTTTTCCTACAAAAAATGTTACCAAAAATATTTGGTTCATCAGTTATTTTTTGTCTATATGAATGCTGTCCATCATGGCTTTTGACAATCTGAGTTTCCTTTGATGATCACATTTCTATCAAGATCAATTTTCCTGAGCCAAAATTTGCATATCTAGGTTTTACTGAAATTATTTGATTGTTCTATTGATTTTAAAAAATTCAATTTTACCACGTGCATTTTTCCTTCTGTTGCTTTAATTTTGTGTGGGTTCCTTCTATCACATTTCATTTTTCCCAGCTGTATTGTTGCACTTTTCAAATATATCAAGTTTACTTTCTTTAGTTTCTCATTTGCAACAAATTTTATCATGTGTAATGTTAACTGTTGCCAGTTTTTTTTTCATTGGCTATTTCTACCAACAATATTTGCAGTGACTTGTATAAAAGATTGATAATTTGTATTTTTCTAGTTAAGCCATGGAAGAATTGAGTGGCTCTCCTCAGATATTGCAGGAATGTTCTGCTGTCCAGAATTATCTATTGTGTTGCTCGTGCAGTTCTTCTGAATGTTGGTGCTCACTTCATATGCCAGGGACTGGCAGAGCAGGGTGGATGATGAGTCAAGTGGGTCGAAAGACCTGTTTCATTAAATTTTTAAAGCTTCAGATTTTTTTAAAAAAATGGCTGCATGTCAGTAGCCCTGCCTTGCTCATGTAAATGGCACCCTGGAGTTGTGCAGGATCACGCAGGATTGTGAGCGAAAGGTCAGAAGAGCAAAGCAGCATGAGCAGAATAGGATACCAGGCTGAATACCAGACAAAGACACTGTACCGGAAACGGGCAGAGGCAGAGGTGTGGCCAAAGGGAGGTCTTAGTTCCTGGGATCCAGATACAAGGTCAGGGCAGGGCCAGCCCCAAGGTTGATTTGCTGCTGAACTACTAGCCTGGGCTTTCTAGACTCCCCCAGGAGGAGTGGACTCTATCTCAAGAGGCTGGGGTGTGGCCCAGTGACGCATCTGCGAGGGCAACATGGAAAGGGTGGGGCAGGAAATTAGAGAGAAGTAGATTCATCTGAGGAAATCAGCAGCCGTATTTATGGAGGTAAAAATGTTCTCATTGGAAGCTTTAGCTGTAATGCTCTGTGGTAGCCAACTGCCTGTACAGAGGGAAGGCGGATTTATTGCTGTGACCAAGCCACCTGGAGCAGTGATGCTGCAGTGACAGAAAAGAGGGACAGTAGGACAGAAGGACGCTCATCAGTGGGGCCACGAGCTCAGTGCATCATGTCACTCTACCCCATGTCCCTTGGGAAGGTCTGAGACTAGGGCCAGCAAGTGGATCTAACAGAGTCCTCCCTGAGTTTTGGGGAGGTGAGTTCCCAAAGAACGGGGCTCCAGGGCAGACTGGGCAGGAGATGCCGTGGACCCCTGCTCTGGGAGGGGCTCGACAGATGCCTCCTTAGCCCAAGCTTGGAACAGACTCATGGCTGCGAAGTGAGTTAGTTCTTTCTCCTTCTCCCACCCGATTTCCTTCCCCCTTCTCTCTCCCTCCCCCACAACTGCTCCACAACAACATCATAGAATGTAAAAAAAAAAAAATTAATAAATAAATAAACTTAAAAAAAAAAAAAAAGAAGAGAGACAGTCTGCATCCAGGGATGAAAAGACTCGGCCCCTTCTCCAGACGCTCCAGATGGCCTTTTCCAAAGAAGTGCAGGTCAACATCTCTCTGCTGGGTCTCAGGACAACAAAAGGGATCATTTCACCATGTCTTCCACACTGTCCTCTCCCACTGCCAGATTAGAACAAACAAAAACAGAAAGAGGGCACAGCTGGGAAATAAAAGATAATTGGGCTTGAGTAGCAAATAGTAATTCCCCTCATTCTTTCCCAGGGCTAAGCGACCACATCTACTACAGCTGCTGAGCAGAGGCGTTCTCATCTGTGTGTTTGTGAATGCAACATGCATTCAGAAAAAGGTGGGTAAATGTATACATGGCTTGGGTATCTATGCAACCACCACCCCATCAAGAAATAGAAAATTTCCAGAAACTCAGATGGGTGGTCAGCCCTCCAACCTCTGCCTGAAATCCCAGGGCAGTTCCTTGACTTGTGCAGCATCTGAGATTTGGATGGTGAAAAAGGGCTTTTTTCTGCAAAGGCCCTCAAGGTCCAGAGGATCTAGACAGACTTGGGAGTTCTCAACTTTAGTGGTTTTAAGGAAACTCTCAGGGAATTATAGAATTATTCTCCATCCTGAATGACTTCCAAATGTCTCGCTGGATATTCATGTATACAGAAAACATGTCTGCATTTATCTGGGCCTAGAACCTAATTCTTGTTTTACAAATAAACACACTGCCCCTCTCTCTGTCTCTCTCTCTTTTTTTTTTGCACAATTTCCATATACACTAAAATTTCCAGTAACTGCCAAATACATTGAGGGAAGATTCCACATTTATTTTACTTTAAGCATAACCAAGAGTTGTTCATCATCTCAGCCAGTCTCATCACAGACAGCAACGCCATGGTGCGCAGTACAGCACACCTGCGTCAGTCTACCTGTAGGTATGAGTGCCTGACTACTTCATTATAGTTAGACTCTACCATTTATGGATTAAGGTACATATTATTTTACTACAAAATGTTTTCTGTTGTTTATTTCTATATTATAGTTAGGGCAGTATACTGTCCTTTTGAAATCATATGTATAGGCAGTTTATTTTATCTATAAAATTTCACTTTGGGATAGTAAAGGAATATTTTGTTTATAAAATTTCATTATAGTATCATAAGAAAATTTTTGACATAAAAAGGGGGTTGTTAGGTATGATAAGGGCAGAAAAACTATTGTGATTGAATCACCTCATTTTTCAGACAAAGGATTGGAAACCCAGGGAGGCGGAGTGCCCAAGGTCACAGTCCAGGACTAATTAGCAGAGCCAGACACCCAGGAATCCAGCCCCGACCAGGCCTTGGCTTCCTGCCTCAGCACTGCCAGCCCAGCCTGTCCATGTCTCTGGAGAGCTCCTTGCCCTCACAGAAAACCACCTTCTTTGTCTCTGCTCTTGCCAAGGCCAGCATAATAATTTGTAACATCATGCGGCCTTACAAGGAAGCACGACCAGGCCTTGGCTTCCTGCCTCAGCACTGGCAGCCCAGCCTGTCCATGTCTCTGGAGAGCTCCTTGCCCTCACAGAAAACCACCTTCTTTGCCTCTGCTCTTGCCAAGGCCAGCATAATAATTTGTAACATCATGCGGCCTTACAAGGAAGCACAAAACCTTCGCTGGACCCTAATTATTATTATTATTATTATTATTTTTAGCCAGACTCTTTTCCTTGGATATGCAAAAATTATAAATTACAAAATAAATGAAGCCCTTGTTCCTGGCTTACTTTGGACACAAATTGCTGCCTGTCCTTGTCTGTTCGAAGTTGGATTCAATGGCCTTCAAGAAAAATGTCAAGTAGAGAAAAAAACAACTTCCTCGATTTTGGAAAAAGGCAATGAATTTTATAGCTAAAGATCTAAAGCCTGGGATTCTAACCCATTAGTACACTAATAGCCTCAACAACCAGGGCCATAGGGTGGATGGCACTTAATTTGTATACACAGTGTCTCCACAAACTGTATAAGAACTTGTGTTGCTGAAATGTTGGTTGATCTTCCACTTGCTGTATCCTACATATGAAAATTCAGTGACCCCTTTGCCTCTAATATGCATAATTTCAGGCAAGGGCTAAAGATATAAATGAGGAAGGGCTGGGGGAGGGCTGCTTCAGCAGAGATGGCAGGAGAAGACCTCATGTCTTCAGGTGAGGCTGCAGGAGGGTGACCCAGTTTCACAGAGAGCTGGGAGAAGGTAAGTCCAAAGGGCCTGAGGCAGGAAGGCGCTTAGAGAATTAGAAGAGCAGAAGGGAGACCAGTGTGAATGACAGAAATGGACTGCTGAGTGCATTGGATGGATGGGTGGACCCAACCCCATTCCCCAACTTGTAAATAGCAAAATGGAGTTGAAAAGCAGTCACTTTTCAAGTTCAAGATAATGACATCTCACAGGACAAGGGACTCCCTGGGACTTTCCCACCTTCCCTGCCAAATCTGGGTAGGGCAGAGTCTCCCTGGGCTTTACTTGGCCATCCCATGAAGACATGTGGCCCAGGAGAGAAACAGAGTATGCAGATCATCCTTTGAGACAATTCTGGCAGAATTCTTCAGATTCCCACACAAAGTCTTCAAAAAATAAAAAAAAGATAAAATTATCAAGCAAATCACAAGAGTCCCCAAACATGGTGATACATGTTGTGACAAGGACAATGTGTCTTAGTGCCATCTGGCTGCTTGCTGTGCCAAGGGAGAAAAACATCTTCAGAGAACTTGTGTTTTCAGTGAGGTTTCCAGAAACTCATCAAAGAGTGGCCTGTGTAATAACGGTGTTAGAATAATCTCTATAAAACATAATAAATGATACTGCTTTAAGAGAGAGAGGTCCAGAGAGAAAGCCCAGAAATGACTCAGTTCCTGACACTCAACAAGAATGTAGGGAGGGGCCAAGGACAAAAAAGGAAAAGGCACTGGGGTCCAGCAAGGTTTTTATTCTGAGGTGTCCTTGAGGAGGAACAAAATCAAGAGAGGCTCAGCTAAGAAGAGAAAAATTGATGTTGAAGAAAAATTGGGTGGCAGAGCGAGGTGAGTGAGTTGTCAGAAGAGGGGAAAGATCAAGAGAGAAAAAGAGATGAGAATGATATGTGGGCAAGAGAGACTGACAGAAGCAGAAGGGACAGAGATGGGTTCTTAGGAGAGTTGAGAGGCTGATCATAAACATGTGAATGAGCTTCATTTACACTAGGCAGAATGGAAGAAAGGTGAACTCTTCGGAGACAGGAGATGCACTTACAGATATCTCTGGTCCAAGAAAGGGAAAACAAATCTTTCTCTCCTTGGGGATGGGCTTGCTCTAGTTTTGATGTGTTTTTCAGTCTCCAATAATACCTGCATTACTGTTCATGGGAAAAGCTCCTGGATAAAATAACGCAGGTTGCCCCTTAAAATCCCCAAAGTGTTAACAGAAACAAAATTCCAAAAGCTAATGTGTAATACCTTAGACAAAAGCTTTCCAGTTCAACTGGAAAACAGCAACCACGTAGAGAGACAGAAGCTTTGTGTTCATATCTAAGAAAACACAGTTGTACTGGCTTAGAAGCTCTGTGGAGAAGCTCCAGTTCCCAAAAGCTATGTATAGATAAGTGGAAGAATTTCACACGGGGACACGGGAGAGAATATACTGTCTGGGTAATTGATCCCTAATAACCAGGGAGGGGGCAGGAGAGAAGTTCTGAATGTGGCTGTGTAGGGTAGGGATCGAGATGACAGATTCTGGTGTCCGACCATCTGGGACTGAATCCTGCCTTTACCACTAGGCATTTATGCACATGCAAAATTCTTACTTGACCCCTCTAAGCCTCAATTTTCACATCTGTAAATAAAGATACTTTAGTTGATGGACAAGCTATGTGCTGAGTCTGGCATCCAGGGAGCTTTCTGTACATTGGCTGTTATTGTTACCAGGCCTACATCTTAGCTGTACATCATTGCCTTAATGAGAATTACTGGAACACTATATATCTAGAGCCTATTTCAATGGGGTATTCCTGAATATGACACTGGCTTTGCCATATGAGGACAAGATGCTGGTCCAGGTGTCTTGGATCTCTGGCCCAGGACGAGGCAGCAGAGTGGAGACATGCTGGGGCTTCTGATCAAGTTTCAGAACAATGGAGCCTCCCGCCCATTTTGTACTGGGAGGGATTTCAGAGAGATGGCAAGCAACAGGAGTGAAAATGTATTGAGTGCCCACTGCAAAGAAGGCATGGTTCCGAATGCCTTGCCTATGTCATCTCATTTACTCCTCAGAACAACTTTGTGACACGTTATGATTATGACCTCCATGTTACAGATGGAGAAACTGAGGAGTGAAGTGGCTTGTGAGGGGTATTTCCATCTATATTTCCGAATGCCTTGCCTATGTCATCTCATTTACTCCTCAGAACAACTTTGTGACACGTTATGATTATGACCCCCATGTTACAGATGGAGAAACTGAGGAGTGAAGTGGCTTGTGAGGGGTATTTCCATCTATATGTAAACCAATCCTCAATTTCCTGGAACCCAATTAATGGACATTCTATTTTTCTTGGAATTTTTTTTTTTTCGTCCTTTTTGAGACCAGCCGCACTGCGCTCAGCCAGCAAGCTCTGTGAGTGCACCGGTCATCCCTATATAGGATCCGAACCCGCGGCGGGAGCACTGCTGCGCTCCCAGCGCCACACTCTCCCGAGTGCGCCACGGGCTCGGCCCTTGGAATTTTCCACTTACTCAACTTTTAGGAAAAGGAGATAATTTACAAGAAGCAAGGCACATTAGAGATTTATTTAGGACATTCACAAGGTCACTAAGGGTGTAACTTGAATAAGGATGGAGAAGAGTTCCATTGTTGACACCCTTTAGACCTGCAGTTGTTCATAACAATGTCAAAGGCAAATCAGAATCCCAAACATTCCTCACATAAAAGTTCAACTACACTGAGAAAACTCTACTTACCAAGAAATTAGAGTGGACTGACATTTTAGATATATTTCATCTCAACTATGTTAAAACCATATACACAGTGTTTGGGAAAAACACACAAAAGTGTAAGCAGCCACTGTGGTTAGTGAGATAATGGGCAAGTTTTATTCTTTAATTTCAAAGGTAAATACAAAATTATTTTCTAAAGATTTGAAGTGGGATCCTAATACTCTTTGATAACAAGAGGAATCAATTAATGGGAAAATTTCCATTCCTAAAGCAATCTGGATGACACTTTTTTAATCTCTCGAAGGGCTCTCTTTGATGTGGTCATATCGACCTGCAGCCTTGGACAGTCATGTATTTAATATTTTGGCTCTTTAAAATTGTAACTTAACTTCATCCTAAACCATGAGAGCAAAGAAATCACAGAGTATTTTTTGTGTGCTGTTTAAATAAATTTTTAAAAATTAAAATACATAGACAAATAAATAAATGCCAATGAAATTGACATTTACAAAAATACAGTGTTTTCCATGTGCTAACCTAAAATTATGTGTAGCCCCAGTGGTACCTGGAGAACCCTGCAGTGGGAATGCCCAGGTCCTCTCAAGTTGTATTTTAAAGCCTATCAGGAATCCATGCGTTACTGCTTGACACATGGAGCAGCCGAGAGAAACATGCAGCAGAGGCAGGAGGCCCAGAGAGAGACCGAGAGTCACCCCTCATGAGGATCTACTGAAGTTTCTGCCCTGGGACACTGAGAGAGCGCTAGATACTGGTCATGAGTTCCCCTTGTCACTTTGAGTAGGTTTGGCTACTAACCTGGGGAATGCAAAGCGGTCTTCAAAAAGTGCATGAAAAGATTTGTATTCTCTTTCAATTCTGTTTTTCCACAAACTTTTTGAAGTACCCTCACATACTTCATGGCTGTTGCCCCCAAGATTCACCTATCATTGGACAGGGACCAACACCTGACCCACATTTGGCCAGATTCTCTCAGGAATGTAGAGTTGGGACTGAGAAACAGTGGACAGTCATCACTAATTGTTTCAACTGAGGTGATAAAAACTCAGGGGCTGAGGTGTGGCCCTCAGCAGTCAAGAGAGGGGAGAAGCAGAAAGCAGAAGTCACCAGCAAGAAAGAATAAGGAGACCTGAAGAGAAAAGCAAAAGCCAGAGACTGAAAACTGGCTGCTGACCTGCTAGTTTTCTACCTCCTGGTTTAGGGCTTCCATGAGGCTCAACTATACCTCTTGCCCCACAGTTCCATGAACTACTTTGTACCCTTATAATCCATTCCACATTTTGTCTTCAGCTTATTCAAGCACGTTCTTAATAGTCATGCATCACTTAACAACTGCATACATTCTGAGAAACGCCTCATTAGGTGATTCTGTCTTTGTGTGAATGTCAGAGTGCACTTCCCAAACCTAAACGGGTTAGCCTACTACACGCCTAGACTATATGGTAGCCGATGGCTCCTGGCCAGCAGCACCGCAAACACATGAGTAATGAGTTGTACTGTGAAGTTACTATGGCTACTATGTCACTAGGAGATGGGAATTTTTCATCTCCATTAAAATCATATAGGACCACTATCGTGTATGTGCTCCAGCACTGCCCAAAATGCTATTATTTGGTGTATGACTAGTTGCAAGCAAAAGGGCTTTGACTATGATCATACAGAAAACAAGGTCGTACTTACTGCTAATAAAAAGGAATTTTTCATCTCCATTAAAATCATATAGGACCACTATCGTGTATGTGCTCCGGCACTGCCCAAAATGCTATTATTTGGTGTATGACTAGTTGCAAGCAAAAGGGCTTTGACTATGGGAATTTTTCATCTCCATTAAAATCATATAGGACCACTATCGTGTATGTGCTCCAGCACTGCCCAAAATGCTATTATTTGGTGTATGACTAGTTGCAAGCAAAAGGGCTTTGACTATGATCATACAGAAAACAAGGTCGTACTTACTGCTAATAAAATTAATTGTTCCTAGTTTTTATAAGAGAATAATAAACCACAATGTTTCATTGAATTTTGCAAGAACTAAGAATTCAGGTATCTTACCATCTGAGGAAGTTTAAGAATAACTGCTCTAATTTGTTGGAAGAAGGAAAAGCCCTTCTTGGGTCCTCACCCAAATACATCTGAGAAAACTATGACAGCTGATTAAAAGCAGCAGAAGGTATGTTGACTATAACACTGGCTCTCAGGAAAAAGCAAAAATCAGAATCACTTAAGGAAGTTTCAGTGTTTGTTTTAAATAGAGCTACCAAGGCCCCACCTCAACTTACTGAATCAAAAACTCCAGTCAAGTAGTCAACCTAGGAGATCTCGATGTGCACCCCTGTTAGAAACAGCCACTTTAAAATTAAAAAAGAAAGAAAGAAACAGCTATGTGATCCCAGCACAAAGAAACATCTGAGAAAAGGAAGGATTGTAGAGTTCACAGATTAATGCTAATCACGGTTCCTTGATGACACTGCCTTTTCTGGTATAATGCAGTGAGGGAATTCCTTTCCAGCACAGAAACACTGATTCTCTGCCAATAACGATGAACCTCAAACATCCAAAAGGGCTTAAATTATCTTCAGTACACACTGTTTGAAGAGGTAAGGTAATGTACAATCCATTTATTTTAAATGCTTTCACCAAAATGGTTAAAAAAAAGTTTGGTACAAACACATCCCTAGACAAACCTTTAATTCAATAGAAATGTCCTTGATAATGAAGTATATCATTTCCGAGGTGCCAGATCAATGCAGTGACGTTGTGGTGCACGTGCTATGTGGACTGAGTCCTGCCTCCTTTGAGTTGACTCGAGACAGGACTTGATTTGGTTAAGACACAGGAAATGGAAGCAAGAACTCCATACTCTGGTGTTTCCCCTCACAGATGACAAGAAATAGAACCAGTTTTATTATTAAGACAAGGGACTTTGTACTTGTCTCGTCTGTGATAGTTCAACTGAACAACACCAGTCCAGTGCTACCACTGGAACACTGTACTCTCTGGCTGTCAGGAGAAACAATCATTTGGGAAAGTCATATGAATGCCCGGTTCTCATCAATGGCAATGAAAGGAAGGGCACAAGGACATCACAGTCAAAGCGTATAGGAAGGAGTTTGCATTGATCCATCTACTCAACAAATATTTACTGAGGGCCTGCTGCATGCCAGCACTTTGCAAGGTGCAGACATACAGAAGTGAATGAGATAGACATGGATTTCATGGTTCCATGCAGACAGCAAGACAACCCCAACACAGCAAGTCAATTGTGTAATAAATCAGTATTCCCAAATGCCAGGCACGTATTCAGTTACAGAACAAGCACATTCAAAGTCCCAAACATCTAATCCTGCCTTGTTCTTTCAGGTGACCAGCCATCATTCGGAAGCTACCTGGGGGCTGCCAGCCACCAGTCAATTCATTAGCATACAAAAACCATTAACATACAAAAAGACTGGAGATTTTGAAGATTTTAGAAATTACATGCCAGGAGACAGGGATAAAGACCAAATAAATATTTCACAATATCACAAGCCTAAATGGGATGATGTGCACATATCAGTGCTTAGTACAGTGCCTGGCTCAACAAATTTAATTATTGTAACTGGGGCCCTTTAGAGTGTCTGCCCTGTACCCAGAGGAGACTTAGGACCTAGTGCAAAGTAAGTGTCTAATAAATGGTGGGTGTTTAGTCTCCCTCTCCCCTTTCTGAGCATCATGATGCTTTTTTAAAGGCAAAGAAATGAGATCACTCAATTCTGAAAAGCTAGTCTTCTGTATTTTGGATCCCACCCACCTTCTTACTTTCTAGTGGGTTTTCCTGCTACTTCTAAACCTTCCCTTTGAGCTCTGTCCTCCATGTTTCCTTACCTCCTGCCTGCAGACATCAACACTGTTCTTTTTAACTATGCTTTATTGCATCTGTGTTTAATAAACTACATTTATCCTTTACAAGACCTCTCCTCTCTTCATTTAATATAAATTATTAGAAAGAAGAACCTGAATGGATGTGGCTTAGCAGTGGGTTTCTATCTCTGCCCCCAAACAGCATGCAGGTGTTTACAGAACAGTCATTAAAAATGTTTCACCTGGTTAGTGTTCACAGAGAGGGTCTTTACAGATGGAGCTCCCCTTCCCAAAATGAAATTGATTTTATTGTTAAATAACAGCACTCTTGCTAACATTTAAGTAAGTATGTACATAAGACAATTCTTAACATACCCACCTCTACCTTTCTGTCTCTCCCCTTCTCCTCTGCCAGTGTTGGTAACTCCAAAACTTTCTACTTAGCCCCTTTCCCAAACCTCACATACCTAAATAATCTGCAGAAGTACTCTACCCCACCAAGAACAGGGTATTGAAATGTCTATTCCCTCTATGGATCCCTTAATACTCATAAATAATGACGGATTTATGGAACAATCACGCTGGTGGGGCTGGCATCCCCATGTGTTCTACATTCCAAGTTTAAGAGAGTTTTTCCTCAGACATTTGGGCATTATCCAAAATCAACATGGACGGTATCCAACAAGACCTCAGAGATGCTATTTTTCTTTGACTATGTTGTGTCAACTGCCTACTGTACTAGACTTGATACATTTTAAATTACTGTACTGAGTTTCCTCTGAACTTGTTACTTTTCACCACTTCCGGTTACTGGGTCTTAATTTCCCCATAGGAAAATCTTTTGTCTGCCACAGGTTCATGCTTTTCTGGCTCGATTCTCATTAATTAGATATCCTAAGTGGAAAAGCTCTTTTGTCTACTTATTTGGGATGACCAGAGGGAAATCAGCAAGAATGGAATAAAATCACTGTGCACCCCATCAGGAGAACCATGACTGCCCCACGATCAAACAGGAAGCAATTTTTTAACATTGACATCACATGGGGTCCTGTCCAGCAACTCTTTCCTGAGTTTTGGATAAAAAACCAGGTGATGAGATCACTTGGTTCCTATATCTCATCACTTAAGCCATGTGTCAGGAAAGAAGTCAAACACAGAGATGAATGGCAGGTGACACTCAGCCTGGGGGGGGTGGGGTGGGACCAGGGGATCCAGTGAGCTGCCCAAAGAGAGCATCCGTAGCTGCTCAGTGAGTGGTCGGCACATGGATTTGTGGGGCCAGCATAGCCAGATTTCCATTTTTCTAAGAGGAATCAGAAATCTAGGTTTTGACTGGAAGTATGATTTTCAGAAGTTGACAACTAATTCAAATGCTCTCAGACACTCAGTTCCACAGCAGTATGCAGGAGCTGGCTTATGGTAGAGGCTCCTGAGAGCTGATTCGCATCTCTACTCTGCCTTCCACCTTCAGCGACTTCACATTTGTAGATTGAAATCTGCCACCGTGGGGATATTTACACCATAGACATAGGCAAATGCTATGAATCAGGGATTTTGTTTTTTGTTTTTGTTTGTTTTGAGTTGGTTGTTAAACATGTACCAGCTCATCACCATCTGTGAGCCAAATAAAGCATGTTGCCTTTGGCTGATTGCTGTCAGTTGCAATTTCTAATTTAAACATTAAACACAAGTAATGTTACATAACCATGAAGAAGTTTTATATATTCCAAAATCAGTAATTTCAACAGAGTGTACACATGATGCTGAAACCACAGGGTAGGTGGTGGGCCAAGGGTCAAGGGACACCATCCGTAGCTGACAGCACAGAGGTAAAGGAAGGGAGCAATTCTGAACAGAGCCCACTGTGCTGTAGGAAGAGTGCTCTATAAATAGGACACTTCTAAATGCTTGCTCCTTCCCCACTGCTTTGCAGGACGGTGGTAATTCATGCTCCCATAGATGACCCTCAAGACACTGCAACATCCTGAAACATGCGAATCATCAGGAAGAGATGAGATTATGCACCGGGATTGAGCAACAAAAGTGTTTCGAGTCCATTTTCAAACAACTGCAAGTGGATTAACGCCCTCTCACAAGCGGTGGACACAGCAGCAGTGGCAGGTTCCCTTTTTCTCTCCATTCAAAATCAGCCAGCCTAACCTCAGTCAGGTTCTCAATTCCTGTTCTCTGTTACATGGAGCCTTTGGCAGTCTGGCAGAGCCTATGGGTTCCTTCTCAGAATAATATATATATGTTTTAATGAATGAAGTAAAATTCATGAGATTATGGAAGCAGCCATATTAAAACACAGCAAACTACAAAAATAATGTGTGCTATATGTGCTTCACTATTAAATCATGAAATAACAAGATCAGGACTCATAACTACCGTGGTTTTGAAGCAGTGGGGGGTGAAGGAAGAGGCACCTGCCACAACTGTAAAGTGAGGGGAACAGATCTGTCATCTCTTATTTTCACAGCCAAATTTATGGCCACGCTGAATTCTATCCACGGGCCCAGGTTAAGAACTCCTGAAGCCAGGGTGGGCACACAGTAAGGACTCAATAAATTCTGACTGAAGCAAACTGAACTCTGTGTTTGCTATGGGATGGGTACTGTGTGTGGTTCTAAGGAAATAAGAAGGAGAAAAGACACTGTTCAAACCTAGTATGGGACACCCAGATGTCCTCCTATTATACAACCTGACAGCCCGGTTTCTTCAAAACAATAGCTTGCAAAAAATACTCTTGGCAATATCAAATGCAAACACAAAAGCATCCATTGATGGCAAAAATAAACACTGAACCTGAGCCGTAGGTTTTATTTCAGTTTTCACTAGAATTCTGATGATCTCAAAGGCAAACTGCCCCCTCCTTCCTCCAACTTCAATCATGGCTGAACAAAGTCTGAATCAAAGTTCTGCCACTACACTGGCTGTGTGACTTTGGGCAAGCTAGTTAACCTCTGTGCCTCAATTTTCCCATCCACAGAATGGGAGAAAATAAGAGTCCTACCTCATAGCATGAAAGATTATATATTCAGAGAGCTTAGTACAGGACCAAGGAAGGAGAACACAGTATAAATTAGCTGTAAGAATAACAAGATCCTTGAAAGTTGGTTAAGAGAATATTTGAATTTTAAAACTCTCAAAAACTTGGTAGTGGCTAGACACATTTACAATTTACAACTTAAATATGAAAATTAAAAATATGCTTTATGAGCTGTTGTACTAGCAAATAATTAGAAACAACCTACATGTCCTATAATAGGAGAAACAATTAAATTATCGAACATCCATTCCATGACTGTATATCCTGGACAACCTTAGGAAGAAGCAAGAACTATGGATACACTTCCCAACTCATTCTATAGGTCTATAATTTTATCCTGATACCAAATGAGACAGACATCACAAGAGAAGAAAACTATGGGCAAATGTCTCCTTTGAATTAGGATGCAAAAACCCTCAACAAAATGCTAGCAAACTGAATACTATAACATAACCAAAACATATAAAAGAATTGTACACCACAACCAAGTAGGATTTATCCCAGAAATCCAAGGCTGATTTAACATTAAAAAATTAATTAATGCAATGCACTATATCAAGAGTATAAAGGACAAAACCACACGATCATCTCAATACTTGCAGAAAAAGAACTTGGCAAAAATTCAACACCCGTTTGTGATAAAAAATACTCAACAAGCTAGGAATAGAAGAAAACTTCTTCAACCTGATAAAGGCCACCCAAAAACTAATTTCATACTCAATGGTGAAAAACTGAAATTTTCCCCCAAGATCAGGAATAAGGTAAGGATGTCCACTCTCACCTCTTCTATTCAACATTATACTGGAGGTTCTAGCCAGGCATGAAATAAAAATAAAAGAAATCTAGATTAAAAAGAAAGAACGAATATGACCTCTATTCATAGATGACATGATCCTGTATATAGAAAATGCTAAGGAATCCACTAAAATATCATTAGTACTAATGCATGAGTGCAGTAAGGTCATAGGCCCCAAGGTCAACACAAAAAATTAATTCCATTTCTATATACTTGCAATAAATAATCCAAAGTAAAATTAAGAAAACAATTTCATTTACAATAGCATTAAAAAGAAAAAAATACTTAAGAATAAACTTAAGAAAAAAGTACAAAACTTATACTCTAAAAACTATAAAATACTGTTGGAGGAAATGAATGGATCTAAAAATGGAAAGACATCCCATGTTCACAGATTGGAACACTTGATATTGTTAAGATGGAAATAGTCCCCAAATTGATCTATAGATTTAACCCAAGGCTTCTTTGCAGAAACTGACAAGCTGATCTTAAAATTCACAAAGAGGTAGAGGAACAGACCCAGAAAAGCCAAAACAATCTTGAAAAAGAAGACCAACATTGAGGACTCACACGTCCTGATTTCAAAATTTACCACAATATCAAAGTAATCAAGGTACTGGCACAAAGACAGACATACAGATCAATGAAACAAAATCAAGAGCCCAGAAATCAAACCTCACGTTTATGGTCAATTGATTTTGACAAGGATGCCAAAACAATTCAATGGAGAAAGAACTGTCTTTTCAACAAATGTGCAGGAGTAACTGGATATCCACATACAAAAGAATTAAGTTGGACCCATATCTCACACTATATACAAAAATTAACTGAAATGGATCAACAACCTAAATATAAAAGCAAAACTACATAACTCTTAGAAGAAAACATAGGTACGAATCTTTGTGACCTTGGCTTAGGTGATGGTTTCTTAGATATGACACTAAAATCTTAAGCAAAAAAAGAAAAAATTTGATAAATTGGATTTCATCAAAATGTAAAACTTTTGTGCTTCAAAGGTCACCAACAAGAAAGTGGAAAGACAACCCACAGAAGGCAGGGGAAATACTTGTAAATCTTATCTGATAGTGGACTTGAATCTAGAACATATAAAGCATTTTTACAACTCAATAATAAAAGGACAAAAATCCCTATTAAAAAATGGGTAAGGGATACACAGACATTTCTTTCAAGAAGGCATATAAATGGCCAATAAACACACGAAAAGATACTCAACATCATTTGTTATTAGAGAAATGCAAATCAAAACCATGATAAGATACCACTTCACATCTACTAAGATGTTTATAATCAAAGAAACAGGTAATAACAGTGTTGGCAAGGATGTGGAGAAACTGGAGCCCTCATACGTGTCGGTGGGAATGTAAAATGGCACAGCCGCTTTAGAAAGTAGCCTGGCAGTTCTTCCAAAGATGAAGAATAGTGTTACTACATGACCTAGCAACTCCAAACCTAGGGAAATACCCAAGAGAAAGGAAAACATATGTCCACACAAAAACTTGTACACTCATTCAACATTGTACACCATTATTCTTAGTAGCTAAAAGTGGAAACAACCCAAATTTCCATCAACTGATTAACAGATAGATAAAATGTGGTACATCTGTGTAATAGAATATTATTTGCCAATAAAGAGAAGTTAAGCACTGGTGCATATTACCATATGGATGACTTGAAAACATTTGCTAAGTGAAAGAAGCCAGTCACAAAAGGTCACAAACTGTATAATCTCATTTATATGAAATGTCCAGATCAGGCAAATCTATAGACAGAAAGCAGATTAGTGATTACCTAAGGCTGGAGGGGGTAACTGCTAAAGGGTATGGGATTTCTTTTTGCGGTGATGAAATGTTCTAAAATTGTGGTAATGGTTGCAAAACTCTGAATATACTAAAAACTATTCAATTGTACACTTTAAATACATGAATTTTATGGTATGCAAATTATATTTCAATAAAGCTACCAAAAAAAGACGCATTAGAAGGTGTAAAAAAGCAATTTGCAAAAAAAAAAAATGTGTTTATACTTTCTATTTTAAAGAACCACGTATGTGTGTGAAGGAATACATGCATGTGTGCATAGTCTTATACGTTCGTGTATGAATAAAAAAATTATATTTCAATAAAGCTACCAAAAAAAGAAGCATTAGAAGGTGTAAAAAAGCAATTTGCAAAAAAAATAATGTGTTTATACTTTCTATTTTAAAGAACCATGTATGTGTGTGAAGGAATACATGCATGTGTGCATAGTCTTATACGTTCGTGTATGAATAAAAACACTCTGGAATGATACATATCCAACTCTTAGTAGTTATCTCTGGAGAGTAGAATGGGGGAGCACAGGGACATTGATCTTTTATCTTAAATATTTTGGAATGGTTTAAAAATTTATTCAAATGTGCATATATTGCTTTGGGAAGTTTTAAAAAATGGAACCAGTGTTTCTAACAAAAAAATGCCACCTTTTAGTTAATAATTCAAGTTAAGAGGAGGTGGGGGGTGCAGGGAGAGGGGCAAACACTCAAAATCTAGTGTTTCAAAATTTTGACTTTGGCCTGGAACTTCTCAATTAATGGAAATCCCTCTGTATTTTCACTTTCTGCAACCTGGAATTGGCTTATTCCTCTCTGTGATCCAGCGTCCAGCACAGTACCCCTTACAGTGCCTATAAGGCTTGTGGAGAGCAGGGAACAGAGAAGGCTCTTCCTTCTGGCAGATTCTCTGTCCTGTCCCTTTAGGACAGTCATTCTCAACCACAGGGGATTTGCCCTCCAGAGGACATTTGGCAATGTCTAAAGTCAGTTTTGGGTGTCACAACTGGAGGCACTACTAGCTGGGTGGCTGCTAAGCATCCTACAATGCACAGGACAGCCCCACAACAAAGGATTATCCAGTCCAGAATGCCAGTAGTGTTGAGGTAGAGAAACCGTGCTCTAGGGTTTCAGATTTTTTAAGGAACTGGATGTGGGCAGGCTAGTTTTTCAGGGTGGGGACCAAAAGGATTAGAGTTTTCTTTTAGCCCCAGGGAATCCAAATCAGGAAATACTAGACAGACTGGAGGGGAGGGGGGAGTTGGGGAGGTGTCCTAATCCCCTCGGGCTGGGGACACAAAAAAGAAAGAGAGGAACAATACCGAGTTTTATTATTGCTGCTGTTGAAAGGATGATGGTTGTCAGCATCAAAGATGGGTCTGAAGACATGTTCCTGATCCTACCCTCCTAACATGGCAAATTTTATCTTGACATCTGTAATCTCTAGTCCTAACCTCTCTCCTGAGCTCCAGACTTATTTTTTTCCCCAAGTGTTTATCAAACACCTTCATTCCAGGGTCCTAAAGGCTCCGTAAACAATACTTTCAAAACTCAACTCAGGATCCCTCCAACTGTCCCCACTTTGGCATCCTGTTTCTGATGACAACGGCATTGTCCACCAAGCGTCCCACATTGGTGCGTGTCTGGGTTCCAAGTTTCCTTCTTCCTGGCCCCCTTGTCTACTGAGAATCTTTTGCTTCTGTGGACTGTTCCCTTCCTCACTTTCAATTGCCTCCCCAGTGTACCCCCGCCACACCAGAGGTGGCTGACCCTGACCTCCCCTCTTGTTAAGAGTCTGTCATGTAAGCATGACACAGGAAGGGCCTGCAAGGCTCTTTTCAGGGGCTCTGGAGAGACAGGGTCTTTTTTTTTTTCTTTCTGAGTTCTTGTGTACTGTTCTCTGACACATTATTACCCAGAATAAAGAACTTCATTTCCTAGGGCCGGCCTGTGGCTCACTTGGGAGAGTGTGGTGCTGATAACACCAAGGCCACAGGTTCGGATCCCTATATAGGGATGGCCAGTTAGCTCACTTGGGAGAGCGTGGTGCTGACAACACCAAGTCAAGGGTTAAGATCTCCTTACCAGTCATCTTTTTTCTTAAAAAAAGACTGCATTTCCCAGCCACTCTTGCTTCTGGGTATGACATAGTTCTGGCCAGTGAATATAAGGGGAGTGTGCGGAACTCTGGAAGCCCGTGGTGGATGTTCTTTGTGCCTCACCCCTTGACCAGCTGCCTTGTGGGTCCCTCTCCCAGCTGGAGGCTTTACTGCTACTGGCTTACACCTGTGACTGTAAACAGCCACGTGCCTGGGCCTTTTAGCCCCCCCAGCCCCCAACCATAGCCAATGGTTGACAGGTGTATGAGTATGGGGGGGAGACTTCAAAAAGTTCATGGAAAGATTCACATGTTCACATTATCTTTTAATTCTATTTTTCCACCAACTTCTTGAAGAATCCTCATAAAAGCTCACTTCCTTTGCCTCCAGGTGGGACAAACTCTAAGGCGTAGTTTACAGTCCAGAGCTCCACAAAATAACCCCTTGCTTGGCTTTCCCCCTTTTCCATCCTCACTTCCCTCACTCTCCTGCTGATCTTTTCTGGGAGCACTTCCTTGATAAATCACTTGCACCCAAATACTTAGCCCAGCAGAGTCTGTTTCTTAGAGAAACTGAACTAAAACAGTGCCTTGAAAGGGAAGGGACACATCCTCCCCCTCCCTTCCCTCCATCCTACTGCCCACAATGTAGATGTGATGGCTGGAGCTCCAGCAGCCACACTGACCCCTGAGGACTAGGGTAGCACCACAGAGCTGGACAGGCCCCCGACTCCTGGTTGACTTTGTACAGTCACCAACCTGAAACTGCCTACATGCAGTGCAGAGCTCTTCTACAGCACATAGTAAAACCTCATGTGCTCTCACCACCACTTTTCAGGGCTTTGTAACTTGAAGGCAGACACAATTCCTAAGTGATCTACTTCCTTACTTACTGGTTATGTGGACTTGAGAAAGTTACAAACTCTGAACCTTTCTTTCTCGAACTCCTAGGATTATTGAAAGAATGAGCAGGTAATCCACTTTTCCCAAAATAACCCTTGCTTGGCTTTTCCCCTTTTTCCATTCTCACTTCCCTCACTCTCCTGCTAGTCTTTTCTGGGAGCACTTCCTTTATAAATCAGCCCCCAGGCCCCACATTCTCCAGGAAAATTTTTCTTAATTAATTGAAGAAGGAAGTGATGGTTGTTGCTTTAACTTATCAATTGCCAGAATTTAATCTTCATCCATCACCCCCTGCAATGGACTCTCCCTTTGCTGAGTGCTTTAGCACAAGCACATCCCTACATGTGCCAAGCAGCCCTTCACACATTTCTTTACACAGCTGTCATCATTGGGTCACAGGCTGTTATATATCAGAAATGAAGTCTTCTCAAAACACAGTACGCTGAGAAACAGTATAGCAGGACGCTGTTCCAAGTACCAAAAATCTAACATCTGGAGCAGAAAGTACCAACAACCTGAAGCAGTAAAATAGGCCTTACTGAGGAAAATGCCAAATGTAGCCCAAGTTCAGCTTTTAAATTTTGAGCCCCAAAGAAAGATGTCAAGATTCTGTTGAGACTGGGAGTGGCTTATAGGAAACAGACAAGGAAACTAAAAAAGGAGAAACCCACAGAAGAGAAAGATGGAATAGAGAAAATCTACTTTAAGAGAGAAAAGAGAGATAAGAACTATAAAGAACTGCCGGCAACTATCACATGATAATAAAGAATGGCAGCAGGAGACTGAGAGAAACTTCCGGTATTTAGACCAGTGCCCGACACATAGTAGGTGGCGGATATTATTAACAGTCTGCTGGAAACACTGTGAAGGTCAGCACACAGCAATCAGACAACAGAGAAAAGACGTGAGCTGGAGATGAACGGAGAGTCAAGCCCGAAATATGCAACTAAGCAAAGAAAGTACCCAGCAGACTTTAAAAAACATGAATATCCAACTTGAGAATAATAAGGGCAAGAAGATAAAAATGCAGGGATTGTCTAAACTATCATTAAGAAAATACCTGAAAGGGGCCGGCCCGGTGGCGCACTGGAGAGTGCACCGCTTGGGAGCGCAGCGGCGCTCCCGCCGAGGGTTCGGATCCCATGTGGAGACCGGTTCCCGCTCACTGGCTGAGCGCGGTGCGGGCGCAACACCGAGGGTTGCGATCCCGTTGCCGGTTCCCGGTACGGGCGCGACACCGAGGGTTGCGATCCTGTTACTGGTCAGTAAAAAAAGACAAAAAGCAAAAAAAAAAAGAAAATACCTGAAGAAAAATTCCCAGGATTGAAAAATATTTAATACATTGACAGCTCATAGAGTACCTTCCAAACTCCTCCCAGAAGGAAAGACCCCAGGCAATTTTTTTTTTCTCTGAGAGATACACTGTTAGCTACCTACACAATATTGTTGCTACAAAATATTGTCGAGCTCCTGCGCAGACAGGGGTGAGAGGGACAATGTAACATGGTTCTGCTCAATGAGATGTAAGTGGAAGTTGAGGCTTCCAAGAAAGTTCAAGGTCACACACTGTCACACACCTTTTGCCCCTTTCCTTCTCTTTCTTCGTATATTGGTGGTGGCAGTGACTCTGGGAGCTACAAAAGCTGTTTTGTGAGCACAAGGAAGAGAGCCGCCATCTAATCCTGCCGAAAATGCCTGAAGAAAAATTCCCAGGATTGAAAAATATTTAATACATTGACAGCTCATAGAGTACCTTCCAAACTCCTCCCAGAAGGAAAGACCCCAGGCAATTTTTTTTTTCTCTGAGAGATACACTGTTAGCTGCCTACACAATATTGTTGCTACACAATATTGTCGAGCTCCTGCGCAGACAGGGGTGAGAGGGACAATGTAACATGGTTCTGCTCAATGAGATATAAGTGGAAGTTGAGGCTTCCAAGAAAGTTCAAGGTCACACACTGTCACACACCTTTTGCCCCTTTCCTTCTCTTTCTTCGTATATTGGTGGTGGCAGTGACTCTGGGAGCTACAAAAGCTGTTTTGTGAGCACAAGGAAGAGAGCCACCATCTAAGCCTGCCAGAGCAGAAACACAGATGTCTCAGGGACACTGGTGGCCTCAGGGGACTATAATAGCAGCCCTGTACTATGGACCTCTGAACTTCTTATGTGAGAAAGATCAATTTCCACATTTTTAGGCCACTGTTATTGGGTTTTCTGCTACCTGCATTCCAATGCAACCCGCAATTGACACATTGGCCATTTTCTTTTCTGTTTTAATTACTGAGACAGAGAAACAGTACTACAGGCAACAAAAAGGAGCAATACTACCTTAAGACTGAAGAGCCAGTCAAGGTGGCTGCAGACTTGGGAATAAGGGAAGCAGCAGGATCAAAGCATAGAAGAAGCAGGTTACAGATGTGGTTGCTGTTTCTCTTTTCTCCCACTCCACTCAGTGTTAAATGGGGCGTTGTTTTCAGACCACACAGGAAAAGTAATTTTCTCCAGGCTTAATGATCTTGCCTTTACTTTTACTTTCTGTTTGAACGCAGAAGCAAAACTTGAGAAAATCCAAGGGTGTTAAGTAAATGATCAACCAAAGCCTAAAGGTCCTAAGCAATGAGAAGGAACTAGAAGTGAAGATAGAGATATGAAAAAAAGAAAAACCCTAAAGAACACTAAAGAGAAAAAGGTTAAGCAGGTAATGTGCTCTCATTTATTAGATATGATGACACAAGGTAGGTTTCAAGATGTAAAAGTGTCATTTAAAAAAGTGTTTCTAGAGAATATGCTATGACAAGGACCTGGAGGCAAGGAGGCTGGAGGTAATGGGCTGAACCCAAAAACGAACGGTTCTGTATCATCTAGAAAAGGAGGTCTCAATTTTATGTATAAGAATGAACATAGTGTTAGAAATAGTTTTTCTCCTCAGGTAGTTTAGGTAAGCTTTCATTCTGATCATACTTAAAATGACAAAAGAGAATACCTAATCCACCATAATAGAAATATAGCATTGAAAAGAGGATAGAAAAAGAAGGGAAGTACGGAATGAAGGAGAATAATACACATGAAACCAAATATTAAACATGCCAAATTTCCCTACAAAGAGAAAGGTTTAAACCTAGTTAAAAAATAAAAATATAAAAATGTGTTAAGTGGTTACTTAAAACAAAAATTACTAAAGATTACAACTTGATATATGGTCTAAAATCAGCAAATATCTGCTAATATAATGCAGAAATTTAATCCTATCTAAGTTTAAAAGTAGATGTTAGCATATAAAGCATTAAGAGGTAAACAAAGGCAACTAATAAAATTATTGTAAAAGTTATGAAAGTGATGAAAGCAACAATACTGAATTTATATGCCCCAAAACACACAGTGAAATATGATTTGAGGTGTATTTTATTAGTTTTGGAGGGTGGTTGAGAATGAAGTTCTTTCCAGCTCTAAAATTCTGTAATATAAGTGAAAAACCAGCTGAAATAAATACAGACCCCAGGATATAAAGAAACACTCATAAAAATAAAAAATAAAAATAAAAAACAAAAAGAATTCTGCAAAATACACATTCTCAAATCACTGTGATAACTTTAAAAATAACTCCAAGCATAATTATATAGCCAGCCTCACTAAACCTTTTAAAAAGCAGTCTTTTCAATAACATTGGAGATAAGTTAAAGAGCTAAATAGTGGAGCCAGAAGCCCCCGGGGTCCTGAGGTGGCAGCAGGCCATGGGCCTCAGCCCCACCAGCCGTCAACTGCAGCAGGGCCAGCCACTGAGCCAGAAGACTCCAGGGTCCTCAGGTGGGGGGCCACAGGCCTCGGCCTACCCCCAGCTGCAGCCAGGCCAGCAATAAAGCCAGCTGTGGGCCAGCCCCACCCTCTTTCCCCCTGCCCCAACATCTTATTACTAAAAAAAAAAAAATCAGTTAAACAGAGAGTGGATGAGAATATTTATCCCATGGAAAGGACCTGAATTTATGAAAAACTATAGAAAAAAACATGCCAGTCAAAATGAATGTATTTGGATCTATAAAAATCTTTTCTACATAACAAAGAATTTAAGTCAATAAAAGGTGGCCAAATAGGGTAAATATTTTGGAGATTATATATATATACACACACACACACACACACACACACACATATTACATATATGTAGATAAAAAAGAGATAAGTGTTGACTTTTCTCTTGGTTGAGCAATGGATAGTATCAGAATATTCCAATAACTTGAGAGGTCCCTTAGCCCTTGGGACAGCCCTTAAGATACCACAGACAACCCAGTGGGCTTCTGGGAGCACAGATTGAAATCCAAGGCCCTGGGTGATCTGTAGGATCACCGTGATCTCCCCTAGTTGCTTAACACAAGGGAAGACCCAAGACACAGATAAATTTGGTGCCAAAATGCCAAGAGCTGACAGGCAAAGTCAGGAAGTGACTTCTGGGTTCAAATATATCTGAACTGGAAATGAAAGTGCTGGAAACAGGCACCCCTAGTTGTGATGGAGATAGGAGGGATGTTGCAACTTTGAGAGGACTGTGAAATACTGCCATAGGATGCATGAGTCTCTGTGTATGGACTCCCGGGAGGTAGGCAGGACACCATCCAAACCTTGCACTCATGTCACAAACCTCCTTCTGAGATTAGGCTAACCAGACCAACTGTGTCTTCTTATGTTATCTTAGGTCACCCGAGGGCCACCAAAATTGAAAAAAGGCATCATGGTCTCTTTAACTGGCAATTCTTCCTACGACAAGGACCCTAGAGGAAGAAAAGCAAAGGAACAGTGGTGCCAAGCGTACGCGTTGAAGGGAGACTCCACGCCACTTCCTGCTGGGGGTCGTCAGATGATGCATGGAGGCTCTCTGAGCCTCAGGATCCTTGCCTGCAACAGGAGAATGTTAATAGCACTGTAATGGATTGAATTATGTCTCCCCCAAACTCACTGAAGTTTGAATTGTGTTCCCCAAGTTTTACATATTAGAAATTTAGCCCCCACTGTGACTGTTAAGAGGGTGGGAAATCCTATTATGGTAATTGAGAGGTGGAGCCTTGAAGAGGTGATTGGATGGTAGGACCCTGCAGTAGAGAATGGATTAAAAATGGTGGTCAGGGGCGTGGTTCTGAGGGCTTTAAAAGAAGAGGAGAGTCTGTCTTTCTCTCTGTTCTCTCTGCTTTCACCATCTTGCAGTGTGTGACCCCTGGATCACTGTTGCCACCACCAGATGGACTTTGGACTGCCCAGCCTCAGAAACTGTAAGCAATAAATTCCATTGTCTTTATAAATTACCCAGTTCCAAGTATTTTGTTATAAGTAATGGAAACAGACTAATACAAGCACTTACCCTATGGGTTTGTTATAAGAATTAAGCATATATGAATATAAGCACTGTGTTTAAGCCATGGTGAGCACTCAGTAAATTTCATAAATTTTGTTTATACAAACTAGTAAAAAAAATATATATATAAACCCCTCTAATCCAATATTTTAAGGATACTTAAATAAAATTACATTAATATAAGCATTACATTAACATAAACACGTGAAATTCTTGAGAAAGTGTATAGGAAATAGTGTGAAAGAAATAGAACAGTACATACTCATGGGTCACTACACCCATATGTAGTCATGACGTCGGGAGAGTAAAGAGAATATAACCACCCCTGGTTGCTTTCAGAAATAAATGAGTGCACCAAAACCAGCTAATATGCCAGGTACCTTCTGTGGGCATCAGTGTCCTGCATGAGTAGGTACTTAGAGGACTGTCAAAACCAAGATGCTGCTGTTGATAAGAGGAGTTAAGAGCTTCCCAAGGGGAGGAAGCCCAGAGCTCAGGGATGATCAAAGCCTCACCTGGGAGACTCGGACTCCTCAGACCTCGCTGGCCAGCACAACGTTGTTTTAAAGTTAGAATGTGAATGCCTGTGGGGAGGCTGCTCTATCCAGGGCGCAGCTCCCACTACCCCCTGAAGTCTCACACCCCAAGTTACACTCATTTACATTCATGGTCTGACCCCTGGGTTCACTAACCATAGGGTTCCCTTCCAAAGAGAGGAGACCGATAGAAGAGACGCAGGGGAGCTGATCGGAGAATGGGGACAATAAACACTGAGTGCTTAATTAGCATACTAAAGACGACTCTCAGGCAAAAGGGAGCCGCAGTGGGTGTGCTAATAGCGCAGCATGTCAGAAAAGTGCTAAAACGTCTGAGATCTGGATCATCTGAACTGAAGGAGGCAGAAGCAGAAGGGTGAAGGAGGTGCCTCCCCCCCACCCCGTCCTCAGCAGGCCCGTGTGCTCTGGGTGGGTGCGGACACAGTAACGTCCTCCTCTACAGGCTGAGACGTTCCCCATGGATGAAGTTGCTGATGTATAAGTGATCGCAGTCTTCCCTCGCTTTTCCCTCCTTCCTTCTAAGTGGAAGGGATTGTGCTCGCTGGTCAGCTCCCAGGACTGTCCTTTACTATGGACAGTCCAGGTAACAGGCCAAACGACAGAAGGCTAAAAGAAGCCGGTGAGGTTAAGTCAGTCTTGATAATAGAAAGCAGAGAGAAATGGGGGGAGAGGGGACCAGTTGGGACAGAAAGACAGAGGGCTGACGGTGGAGGCGAACTTGGAAAGGGTTTAGGGGTGAGAGACTCTGGAACGCCTTTGAGATATGAGAGACTGTAAGAGGAAGAAAGAAGGAAGTCTCCTTTATGTTACAAATTGGAGACTCTTTAAGGTTCTTTAAAGATGCAAGCAAAAATTGAATTTATGTTTTCATTATTTTTGGCTAATGGACCATGCTTCTTTGAATGGAATAGTACCCCTAGGCAGGACTCCAAGAGCCCAAGAATTATTTGTGCTACACTCACAACAAACCCATCTCTCCTTCATAGAGAAAGGCATGGAGGGGAGGAGAGAACAGGATGGAATTTAGGAGAAAGAAGAGGAAATTATCATATTTCATAACATAAACAAGAATTTCTAATGCAACAGGTTGACATTAACATGTATAAGTACTAGAATGCTGGGCAGTGGGAAGTGAGAGCTATTTTCTGCAACATAACTCTAATTTCATGATACCGAAATTTCCTAAGTAGGGAACAAAATAATTGAATAAATCCAGGATTCTCAGAATGGACAGTTTGAACTTCCCGATGAAATTTTAGAAGATGGATCTCAAGAAAGCTGGCCGTCTCCCCTACCTTGAGTAAACTCTTACCAGCTCCTCCTGCCCCCACTTCCCCATGACCATGCAGTGCCCCTCGGCTGTAATTCTAAAATGCACCCATCATTGTTCTCATGAAACAATACATTAAAGTGCTTTGAAAACTACGGCTGCGGCTGGAAACACAGAGTAGTTGGAAAAGTGCTGAACAAAAACTTGCATTCTTATGGGATCTGGATGGAAAAAGATTTTCTAATCACAAAGACAATGGAAGAAAGCACAAGGAAAAACGTGAAACTGAATAGAAATGAAAAACACTTCTTTGTCTAAGTAATAAACAATAAACATTGAACAGAAAACAATAATGGATGGAAAGTATGATATAAACATGATGAAGGACTAGATCCTAAAAATATGAAGCACACAGTTACATTGATTAACACTACATCCCCCTCGTTCAAAAAAGAAAACTGTGGGATTAGCCAGTTGATTCAGAGATGATGAACTGTGAGTATTTTTTTTTTTTTTACTTTAACGTGCCTAGGACTCACCTGGGTGTCTTGTTAAAGGGCAAACTCTATTCTGTTGGTCTGGCATTGGCCTAAGACTCTGCATTTTTAACAAGCTACTAGGCAATGCTGACACCACTGATGCATGGACCACTCTTTGAAAAGCAAGGATCCTTGTGGAATGTCTCAGTTTTCAGCCTATGCCAGCTCCCTATCATATATGCCTCAAGATGTAGAGTTCCTCAAAGTATGCTGCTTGTACCGCCTAGATCAGAGCCATCTGGGGGGAGTTTCTTAAAATGTACACCTACTGCATCAGAATCTCTGAAAGGGGTGTTCAAACACCCTTCCTGAAAGGGGTGTTTTAACGAGGGCCAGGCTCCCGCAGGTGAGTTCTTATGGACACCAAGGAGAGTATTCTAAATATCCTTAGATCAGGCCACTGGGAGCCATATGCTGAATTGCACCCAGCACTGATGAATGCCACACCGTGCAAGAGCACATGGTTCTCTTTCACAGTTATGGCTGAGATGTGGAGGAGCTTACCCACCACTTTATCTTGTTCCCTTCATGACAAGCTGCAGTAGAGATTTCTATTCCAGACTAAAAATGGTGGTGTCCTCCAAGCAGGCTGCTTGGATAAGGGGGACCATTTAATGGTAGTCTCTGCCTCTTTATTTTGACAACTGGAAAACTCGGAGCCAAACTTGGTTCCCTTTTGGCATTATGCAGGTCCTTTTGACATATACCTCTGTGTATCAACAATTGTGTCACAATTTTCCTATGCTACTCATGTTTTCTCATCTCCCAAATATCATAAATCCATTAGCGCCTAATGGATTATACTAGTGTAGTATATGTATTATATGTGGAAGGCATCTGTTCTGTTTGCCAGTGTCGGGTCTTATCCCCTGTGGGACTCACGGGAGGATTGTGTTTGCCTAACCCCTTGAAGTCGGGTGTGGCTGTGACTTGACTTGGCCAATGAAATGTGAATGGAGGTGACTTGTGCCACTTCTAGGTGCTGGCCATTGAATTGCTGGTGCTCAACTCTTCAGCCCTTTCTTCCCCTTCCTGACAATCCTGGAAGCACGTGCTGATAAAGAAAAAAAAGGAGCATAGAACCACGAGGTAAAAGGAGCCTGGAACATTGAGGCTTCACGGGAGACAACTGCCCTGAAGAATCATCTGCACCCACAGTGCACTTTGTGTGAGTAAAAAGCAAGCTTTTGTTGTGTTAAGTACTGAGATTTTTGGAGTAGATTGTTACTGCAGCATAAGCTAAACCTACCCTGACTTTATCATATGCAAATTATCTCAAATACTTTTGGACAGAAGCTAAGTTATAAATACACAGGCAAACACAGAACATATTTCTAACAAAAGCCTATTGGAGAGAAAAAGATATGCACAGAAGTGCATTTATAAGATATACTGTCAACCTACTTTGAGTTCAAATTTATTCTTGTTCAAGTCTGATCACCAGCCCTTTTCAGAATCAACGTCCCGACATTGTGTTTTCATAGTCTGCTTTTTTTTTATTGAAGTAAAATACATATAACATATTTATCATTTTAACTGTTCATAAGTGTATAATTCAATAGCATTAAATATATTCAAAACTATCTATACCCAAAACTTTTTCATCATCCCAAACTGAAACTCTACCTATTAAATGATAATTCCCCCATCTCTCCTTCTCTCAGCTTCTGGTAATTTCTATTTTACTTTGCCTCTATGAAATTACCTATTCTAGGAATCATACAATATTTGTCCTGGCTATTTTACTATGTATAATTGTTTTTTAAGTCCATCTATGTTGTAGCATATATCAAAATTCCATTCCTCTTTATGGCTGAATAATAATATTCTATTGTACGTATACACCACATTTTATTTATCTGTTCATCTGTTCATGGACACTTGGGTTGTTTCCACATTTCAGTTATTGTGAAGAATGCTACCATGAACACTGGTGTACAAGTATCTGTTTGTGTCCCTACTTTCAATTTTTCTTGATATATACCTAGGAGTGGAATTGCTGGGTCCTGTGACAATTCTACGTTTAACCTTTTGCGAAACTGCCAAACTGCTTTCCACTCAGCTTTGACTTTTAAATCAAAGTTCTCAATTAGGTAACAGTCGTGTGAAATCTTCAGTTGCATTTTCCAGGAAAATATCATTTGTAGACATCATCTACTGTCCTATGCAATATCCCTATGCAAAATCCCAACAGGGATATATTTTTAAGACTTAGGTACTGGGAAAAGGCTTATACTTTCTCCTTTCTGATAATAAGAATTCTAGTATCATCAGGACTCTGTGTGCCGTGAAGCTTGCAACCAAACTTGAAGCTTGAACGGTCATTGTTAAGGGGCTCCACCACAATTCTTGGGATCTCTGTACCACATCTGGGCACACTAGCCTTACTTCCAATGGCCAGTGCCTATGTCTTTGTCAGAGGGCTACCCTTGGGCTGTCCATGAAAATCAGGCTGGAAGTTCCTGGGAATTACATCCCAGTACTCCCTCTCCCATTCCTCCCCAGACAGCTTTTAACCAGTCATTGACAGGTGTGGGCGTATAAATACCCCAGCTTCCTTGCCTGGGATAATTCTGGGTTATGAGCTTTGGACTGTTTGTAAGCTCCCACTTGTGATTAAGTACCAGTCGCCCACTAGGGAGCCTGCCTTAACAGCATACCCTGATTCGACCTAATCTCCTTCCTTGTTTTCTTCCTTCTTCACCTACCTGTATCCCTTGCACCTCCCGATAAACTGCTTGTACCCTCATGCTTGGCTCGAGGTCTGCTCCTGAGGGAACCCAAACTAAGACAAAGCTCCTCTCCAGGAACTTCGTAGCTCCATTTGCTTTCCGTTTTTCTGTTCTTTTTCCTGGCTCTGAAGTTTTATTTACATGTTATGATTATTTTACTACACACTTTCTTCTTGTTTGCTACCTCAAAGTCTTTGCAGAATAAAGCATGGTGGAATTAATTTTTAGAAGAAATACACTACCAAGTAATGTTACAATAAAAGGGCTGGCCAGTTTGCTCCGTTGGTTAGAGGGCGGTATTATAATACCAGTGTCAAGGGTTCAGATCCCACCAAAAACAAACAAGCAAACAAGATTTGCCCATAAGTAATGTTACAATAAAAAACCACAAAATATAAATGGTTTATAGAATATGATTCAAATTTAAAAAAAAAAGTGTATGTAAGTGCATGCATAGGGAAAAAAAGACTAGAAAGTAATGCACCAATAATATGCATTGTTATGGTTAGTTTGAGTATCGTCATTATAGATGGCTTAATTATTTTCTTTATACTTTATTTTATAAAATGGGAATAATCACGCCTTCTTCCAGGAACGTGTTGACTGAAACCAAGTGTGAATGTCACGTGGCAATAAGCTGCATTACACACTTACATAATAATCATAGTCACAGCATGTGCCATTATTACAACAGCAACTAATGAAACAATGCAGAAGGAATGCTAGAAATGAGAAAGTAAAAATAAGGCCACATTTATAGAATGCTTTGTACTTTTTAACTGAGCTCATGTCCCTCACCCTGCAAGATGGGCAGGATTGGGAGAGGGAGTGGGCAGGAGGCAGGACTAACATTTACCGAACAGCTATGTGTCGTGCCGGATACCATGGCGGGCACTTTGTAGACACCTTGGATGAGAAGGATGGGCTCAGAATGGTTAAGAACTTGCCCAAGACTCAGAGGTGGGACCAGAAGCTCCAACTGCAAACTGAGTTCGCGTTTTGTTCTAGTCCACCATGCCACATTATCGTATTTGCATCTCAAAGCCCGTGTTCTTAGTGCCCAGCTACCCATGACGTCCTCAGCTCCCACTGCCTGTTCACCAGATCTTACACAGACTCTGCTCCTTCCACCTCATGTCCACGAGCTGCACCAACAGCTCGTTTGTGAGGACGGTCGGGAGGATTTGGCCCCTCAGTTGTCCATCAAAATCACCCCAAATAATCATTCCATCTAAATTAAAATCCTGTATTTGCTACAAAAACTCAGCAGATTCAAGGTAAGTTCCAAAGCGACACCTCCTAGTCAGTTTGTTCACCCCCCATCTCCCTACATAGACATTCTGGAACTGTCTTCTGAGATCTGGGAGGTGAGGTGGGGAGGGACTGTGCAATACTGCTAAGAGAGTCCAGCAGAGAACGTGGGCTGGGGCAGAGAACGTGGCGGGTATCACTCCACCCCCCTCAGAGCACCAAGTCTGGTCATCGTGAAACATGCCATGAGGGTTTTTCCTGCCAGATACCCAGTTATTGTGGAGCCATCATGGCCCGCTGACAGGCAGGGTCACCTGGGATAGGATGGGGGTTGTAAGCTGGGCAGCTGAGCACAAAGCACTTGAGATCAAGTCTGCGTGTCCCTGATCATGCTGGTCCTCTCTGCCTCGCCTCCTACTCGCCAGCTGAAGCCTGGGGGCCTACACTAACCTTGGGGAGCCTTTCCTGGTGCATCAGGCCTGACGTTGATCTCTTCTGCACTTTGTGCTCCTTCTCCTGGCAGAATGTCTATATAACACAACCAGGCACGAGAGCTTCAAGGTTCACCTTGTCACCCTGCCTCTGTGACAAGCTCTTCCCAAGAGCACAGAGGCCATAGTCACGGAGCACCCTGCACTGAGTGCCACTGTGAGCCTCTGTGGCTGCTCTAGGTGCTCTGGCAGCTTGGATGCCACTTGCTTTCTCTCTGCCTAGCCTTCCAAAGCACCCTTCCCGCTCTAGCTCTCTTTTTTCCTCAAAATTTCTACAGCATCTTCACAACTCTGTTATCACTTCATTACGCTTCAAGGGTGAACAATCTTTAGTGCGGTGGAGTAAAGACTCTCTTTTCCTTGTGTTGGGTAACACA
>NW_007729169.1:131070-132377 GCF_000696425.1 Galeopterus variegatus
AGCACCCTTCCCGCTCTAGCTCTCTTTTTTCCTCAAAATTTCTACAGCATCTTCACAACTCTGTTATCACTTCATTACGCTTCAAGGGTGAACAATCTTTAGTGCGGTGGAGTAAAGACTCTCTTTTCCTTGTGTTGGGTAACACAGGCCTAACTGACTGTAGTCGTGCCACACTCTTGCTCAAATACTCTCAGTGGCTCCCAATTGCCTCTAGGTAAGTTCTAGCTCCTTAGTTTGGCAGTACAGGTTCTCCTTCATCGCATTAGTCAGCAGACCTTCCTAACCTTCCTCCCACTACCAAAATTAGATCAGACAGCAAAGCATTTTTGTCCCCAAACCTCGTTCATGCCTAACACGAACTGGTTCAGCCCAGAGGTCACTTCCTCCTTCTTCCTGTTAGGAAACACTTTCCATCCTTTGAATCTCATTGGCACTTTTGCCTCCTTACTTCCAGTCTGGTATTCTACCTGATTTTCCCTCTGTAAGTTTGAAGCAGGGACAGTCTATTTAAATTTGCGTCCCTTCTGACCAGGGGCTTGTGCACAGTACTTAGTAAAGGTCAGAACTTCCTGTCCCTATTGGTAAGCTTTCTCCCCGAAGCTCCGTGAACTCAAGCCCTGTCTCCTTAAACTAGATTGGAAATCTCCTAGAGCAGAGTCTGTCCAATGTAAAGATCAGGCAGATCCCTTCGGGACTTCGTTAACACGCAGATTCTGACTTAGGCGGTCTGGGGAGGGGACCGAGACTGTTTCTAGCGGGCTCCCAGGTGATGCTGACGCTGCCAGGTCATGGGCCACATTTCCAGGAGCAGGACGCCAATGCCCCCTGCTGACTGGGCACCCACTCACACCGGTGGAGCGACGCTGGGCACGCAGGTGGATGAATGGAAGGAACGCTGAAGCCCGGTCCCGCCCAGTGCGGGGTGGAGGCCACCGGAGGGTGCCAGCAGGTCGGGCCGGCACACTTACCTATGGTGGACACGACGGTGCCCACGAAGTAGAAGGCGCCGGTGAAGTCCCAGCGCGGGCGGACGTTGTCCATGCGGATGCCGGCCCTGGTGGCCTCCTCGTAGTGGCGGAGGAAGCCGCGCAGCTCGTGGCGGCTCAGGTTGTGGCCGCGGCTGAAGTTGGCCAGGCGCTCCTCCCAGCGCTGCTTGGCCTGGCGCTCGTGCGCCCGCTCCAGCGCCGAGAAGACGGCGGCGCCGCCCAGCAGGTAGAGCACGATGAGCGCCGCCAGCAGCAGGAAGCGCGCGTTGTCCTCGTTCAGGTGGCCCGGGCCGCCGCCGAAACCCCGGCCGGCCATGGCCT
>NW_007729169.1:132971-134226 GCF_000696425.1 Galeopterus variegatus
CGCCCGTGACCGCCGGGCACTCCCCCAGGCCACGCGGCTCCCTGGGCCGCCTCGGCGCCAGCTCCCCACGTCCGCCTCGACTCAGTTTCAAATCCGCTTTGTCGCCGTTCTCCCCGTCCCCCCCCCCCCCCCGCCTTTGAGTTCTCCTTAACACTGAAGGTCCAAGTGACCAGGCACTTCTGCTTGGCACAAGGATGCGGGCGCTATTTCCACCCCAGCGCCCTGCCCAGCTCAGATTGGGGAGGGGGCGTGGCGCGTCCTCAGGGCAAACTCGAGCGGACTTGAATTTCCGCCAAATTCGAAATGAAGGTCGGGGGAGCCCGGAGCTCTGCGGGTAAGTGGAGCCCCAGGGTCTTGTCTTCTTCGACCATCGCTTCTCAAGCCACCGACGGCTAGGACGCGGGATGTCACTCTGCTGGCTTTGGAGGTGCCTCCCCAAAGAGATCGTCGGTGGTGCGTCCTAGTCGCGGTGTCGCGCCAAGCCTCTGGCCTTGCGAGTCACCGACCCAGTTGCTGGGGCTGAGAAGTTGAAGCGGGTCCGGGGCGGGCGCACAGAGGGACTGTGCGGAGCTGCCCCCACGCTGCGCGGCATCCGGAGGGTGGACAGGCTGGAGAGGAGACCAGAGAGGGAGGTTGGAGCGAAGCAAGTTAGGAGCATCTCCCCCGGGCAGCCTCCCTCGCCTTGCCTCCGCCAGAGCGCCCTTGGCCTCTGGGTCCTGCATGGGGGCGTCCTCTGCCCCCACGTGTCTGCTGGGCCGCGACGAAGTGTGCGCTACGAGCCTGCCCAGCTTCCAGAGAGGCGGCCAAGGACAGGGAAACTGGAGGGGCCCTGAGGCCAGGAGACCGTGACCCTGGAGAGTTCCACCTCCTCCACCCGGGCTTCGTTGCGCCGGTGCGCTCTAGAGTTTTTCCGCGGACAGGGGCTCGGCGCAGAATGTTACCCACCATGCAGACCAGCTGCAAGGCTCTCCAGCACACCGCCGGGGTCCCCTCCCCGAGGCCCCGCCTTGTAGGGGCGCTGGCCCCGCGGCCGCGCTCAGGTCTCACCTCCCGGGGAGCGCCCCCTCCGCGCTGCGCCGTCTGGACTGTCCCCCGGGCCTCCGTCTATAGCCGCGGCCCTGCGCGGGGAGCAGAGGTCCGTGCCGAGCGCTGCCTTCCCAGGCGGTCGCACTCCAACGCTGCAACAGGTGGAGCCGCGCGGCTGCCAGCGGCGGCGACTCCACCCCGTCGCCCGCCTCCTGGACGCGCGGGGCCA